>NW_008360030.1:1364045-1371788 GCF_000622305.1 Nannospalax galili | reverse complement strand
AGATTGATAGATTTAGATAGATGAAAAATAGATGAGATAGATGATAGGATAGATAGATGATAGATAGATGATAGATACATAGATAGATGATAGATAGATAGATAGACAGACAGATAGATGACAGACAGATAGAAAGATGCATAGATCAGTACATTGATAGAAGTAGCAGATAAATAGTAAAACATCATCAAATCAGGAGTTTGCAACATCCAGCATAGAGCAGTGTGATTGAGACTAGAGCAGTCTAATCATACTAGAGAGCAAACAATGAAACATCATCAAATCAGAGACTTACAAATATCCAGCACACTAAGGAAGTTAAGGGAGCTGGTTGGAACTCCCAGTCAAGCTTTTCCTCCATGGATGAGCTTCCCATGACTGAAATTCTGGCTTCCCATTCCCACTGTAGGCATTTTTATACCACAGGATAAAAAATAGTAGCCTCTGTTGGTACTACCTTCTACTTGTTCTTAAGGGTGCAGTATTTTTGGTGCCCTTAACTGATTACTGTTTTTTTCTTTCTCTCATCTACAGAGTCAGGGAGCCCGCTTGAACCCAGAAGGTTTTGGAGGAGACAAGAGAGGGCCTTCTTGCTCTCTTTACTTTCGATAAATTTAAACAGCACATGACAATTTACCAGTATAGTTGGCATTACATATGGTCTGAATCTTTGTGTCTGTTGCTCTACAAATTAATATGTTAAAATCCTAATCCCCAGTGTATTCAGAGGTAAGGCTTTGGGAGGTGAATAGGTTTTAACACTCCTTCATGATAGCATGAACTCCCTTCTAAAACAGATTCAGGTTCTCAGGTTGCTAACTTGTTCCTTCTAAAATAGGAGGACACAGTGAAAAGCAAGGGGTCTATATCCCAGAATTTTGTAACCCAGAAACAGCCCTTATTAGAATCCAACTATGCTGCTACCCTAATTTCAGATTTCCAGCCTCCAGAACTGTGAGAATTTTTAAATTTTTTATAAACTATCCACTTAATGGTAACTTGATGTAGCAACTCAAGATAGATCAAGACAGGACATCAAAGTTTGTAAATAGGAAAAGGATCATGCTGAGTCCAGTACCTTCAGCTTAAATGCATTTTGAACACCTTAACCATGATAACGTGAGACAGATTTAGAATGTCCAGAAAAAATAGTGTTTCAGTTTAAGCTACAGATTTTATTCGAATGATGCAGATCAAAGAGCACCTCAAAATTAGAAAAAACCCCGGGGCTGGAGAGGTGGCTTATGGTTACTGTTCTTCCAGCACTCACATCATTTCCCAGCATGCATCAAGAGCTGCCTATAATTCTAGCTCCAGGGAATCGGACTTCCTCTTCTGACTTCCCTCCATAGACGCCTGTACACATGTGCACATATCTAACACACACACACACACACACACACACACACACACACACACATACACACTTAAAAATAAAATAAATCTCAGAGCTGGAGAAATGGCTCAGTGGTTAAGAACAGTGGCTGCTCCTCCAGAGGTCTCAGGTTCAATTCCTAGCACCCACATGGTAGCTAACAACCATCTGTAACTCCAGTTTCAGGGGATCCGATGCCCTTTTCTGGGTTCCACAGGAGTTGCACAACACGGGTGCACTTACATAAATGCAGGCAATACACTCATACACATAAAAATAAAAATAATAAGTAAAAATAGTTTTAAAAGCTCTACCAACTCTGTTAGGAGATAAAGCAAAATTACAGGATGTACTAGGTTTAAGAACTCAGTCAAAATAATTCCTTAGAAGACTAAAGGAACAGTTTGGAGGTTTTCTGGTTTTCTGTCCTTAATCATAGCTTGGATCATCTAGGCAGACAAGACAATGTTCCTGGCTTTGGTTAGACATGACTGAATTTATGGAAGGGTATTTTCTATCAGAAGGAAATTAAAATGATCACTAGCCTTTAGGAAAAGACCATCCCAAGGACTGTATCTGTGTCGGGATATCCACAGAAAGGAATCCCTTCCCAACCACTCATTAATGTCCCATAGATACAAAAGTCATGAATGCCTCATTCACTAAACAAATGTCTCGGCTGTCTTCACAGACGTATTGATTCAACAAAAGTATATTGGGAAGTTTTGAAGGGGTATACTCCAGCAATGACCAGTGATAACTTTGAGAGTGTTTTTAACTGCCAGGACAATGCCAAATACCAGCTGAGAATAGACAATAGGCTCTGGAATTCCAGCATTTCTCAAGCAAGTGTTTCTGCATTTTTGTGTTGCTGTTGGTGGTTACACGGAAGACAAATAACAGCTTGGAAAATCTGGATACTGCTTCTCCAGTTACCTCAGGGTTTCTCCTTCAGGGAGAACTGAGATAGATCTCAACCCAAGATTGATGGCAGGTCTTACAGCTTCCTTCTCATCACTTGGCTTGCTGACAATGTGTCTTGCAGAGATGGGCATTTACTTTTTCCAGGTTATTTTTTAATTGAATTTTTGTGATTTTCATGCAATAGTTTGATGCCATTTAGGTCAATACCCTCTCCACAGCTCCCCTCCACCAACCCCAATTTAATGAACTTTCTTTTTAAATTAATATTTATATTTTTGTGTGTATGGATGTATTGCCCACATTTATGTACATGCATCCATGTTGTACAATGTCCACAAAGGTCAGAAGGGAGCGTTGGATACCCTGGAACTGGAGTTATGGACAGTTCTTAGCTATCATGTGGGTGCTGGGAATTGAACCTGGGTCCTCTGCAATAGCAGCCAGTGCTCTTAACCACTGAGCCATCTCTCCAGCCCCTGCAATTTCTTATATATAATATGGCCTATAGAGTATGATTTGTGTCTCCCAACGTCCTTCAGCATGGATCCATCCATTGGGCTCACCAAAAGTCACAACCTCAGCTAAGGTGGGAGCTTCTTACTCACTTCCCCACTTCTATGTTGGAATTTTGTCTGGCTTGAACTTATATGGGTCTTGTGTATGCTGTTATATTGCTGTGAGTTCATATGTGTAACTTTCCAGTTGTCTGGAAAACTCTGGTTCCTTGTAGTTATTCACTCCACCACCTCTGGTTCTTCCCATCTTTTCACCCCTCTTCTGCAATGGTCCCTGAGACTTGGGAGACAAAGGTTTGATATAGGTACCCTATTCAGTGATAAGCTTCTGCAGTCTCTGATTCTGTGCATGTTAGCTAGTTGTGGTTCTCTGTGTTAATCACCATCTGCTGTGTAAGGGTGCTTCTCTGCTGAGAGTTGAGAGATGCATTAATATCCTTACTGCCCCCTGTTCTATGTTCCCTGAGCCTTAGGTATACAGGTTGCATTGTAGATGTGTCACTTACAGCTGAGCATCTCATGGACACTTATTCTCTGCATTTCACCAGTTGTGGAACATTGTAATACTGTCTATCTATTGCAAAAAGAAGCATCTTTGATGAGAGGTGATAGGTACCCTTGTCTGTAAATATAAGGAAGATCTTTTTAAAATCCACCTTCCAGGCATGTCCAAGAACTACACATGCAAACCAGTCCTGAAGATGATAAAGAAATGGTATCAAGAAACTCTAATCACAAAGATATGAATTTTTTAAGGGGATAAACCCCAAGTTTCTGAAGAACGGGCATTTTGTCAAGAAGCACAAGAATAAGATGCAGGCAATTCCAAGATCATGAGTGTAAGAGCTGAGGCTATTAAGGCCCTTGTCCAGCCCAAAGAAGTGAAAGCCAAGGTCCCAAAAGGTACCAACTCCAAGCGCCATCAACTTACCTTCATTGTTCACCCCAAGCTTGGGAAGTGTGCTTGTGCCCATATTGCCAAGGGTCACAGGTTCTGCCAACCAATGTCCAAGGCCAAATGAAGATCCAGCCTCTCCTATGGTTCCCACTCTAGCTCAGGGTCCCAAATGTGCCTAGGTCACTCAAGAAGGCCCCATCATAGAGATCTCTGTCTGCTATTGTGAGAATAGACAGACTTATGAGCACTCTGGCTATCACCTTTGGGGTTTGCAAGGGCCTTAATGGCCTCAGCTCCTTCTACAAATAAACATGAAGCAAGAAAAACAAAAACAAAAAAACAAAGGCAGCAACACAGAGAAGCTGAGGACTAAGAATTCAGTCTGGGGAGCTGGAAAGACAGCTTCTCTGTTAAAGGCTTATAACCAAAAAGACAAGAGGCTGGGATGAAAAGGGAGATGAAATTAATGTGGTATCATTCTGTCATTTTGAACAGAAGATCGATGGTCATTTGCATGTGCCAATTTTCTCAAGGGAAGTTGTCTCCTTTGTGTGGTCCTTTGCTTCAGATGACTTTCAAGAAACTGAAGTTTCTAGCTAAAGAAAAAGATTCAGTTAAGATTTCTTATACTCCAGGTTGTGTTAAGTTTGGAGGCAAAGAAACCAGAGAAATACAGCTGCCTTATTTGATTTTCTATCCGTAAGTCTATGAAGTTTGTTTGTTTGTTTGTTTGTTTGTTTGTTTGCCAGGAAGACAGAAATACTGAAGGACTGAGACAAAGAATGCAGAAAACTTCCACCATGGCTTGCTTTTGGTTTGAGGAAATGCTGGGGCAATTTAGACAGTAGTATTATGGAATCTCATTAGGCTTCTATATTCTTTCTCCCACGTTCATCGTGCATGTGCCCAGAGGGCACAGGGGCCTGAGGAAATCAGAGGGGATTCTAAGATAAAAGAGAGTTAGGGACAGAAGAGTGCAGGGTACTCAAGGCACGCCTCCACATGATGATCTACCAAATCATCACAGTCAGGGAGCACAAGAAAAACTCCAGGTGAGCAGGTAGCCAGTCATTTAGTCAAAAGATTTAGGGGGAGGCTGGAAGAACTGAGAAGAAAGGCATGTTGGGAAGTGAAGGAATCCAAGGTACAGACAGGAACCTGCATTTAGGGAAGGCTTTTGTTACACACATATGTGCCATGACACACATATGGAGGGCAGAGGCTAACTTTCAGGAGTTGATTCTCTCCTTCCGCCATGTGGATTCTGAGGATCTATTGCAGGTTGTCAGACTTGGCAGCAAGCATCTCCTGAGCCATTTCACTGGCCCTCCTTCAAGCTCTCTAAGCATCAATGCCATAAATTTGTGGTGTGAGGTTTTCTCTCACATGCTATTCACAAAATGTGCTAAGTGATGAAATGGATAGATCTGGTCTGTCAACATATCTCATAGTTCTGAACAGCAGGTATAAGGCCAGGTACAAAAAAGGTGGAGATCATAGGTAGCATAACCAGTTGCAAATGTTAGAGATGGAGATGTTACGCCCTTATTAACAAGACTAGATTATTTTCCCAGTCGATGAAAGGGGGAAAAAAACTTTAGGAATGATTTTTTAAAATATCTCCCATCTCTGGGGCTTTACAGTCTTATCTAAAAAGAGATGTTATTTCTATGGTAGTTCACTAAATCCTTATTATTTTGACTATTTGTTCAAACCAAGTTTGTGGCTTCCCCTGGTCCTACTAAAAATGTGCTAAATAGTAAAAATCAGAAAACTCAGGAACATAAGTCCACCAAGTCATCCTAATTCAATATGTCTCTCTCTATTTAAAAATATTTTATTTATTATTTTTATTTAATGTGTGTTTTGCCTGCACGTACGTAAGTGCATCTGTGTTGTTCAATACCTGCAGAGGTCAGAAGAGGGCGTCGAATCAAATTCCCTGGAACTGGAGTTAAGGATAGTTAGCTGTCATGTGGGTGCTGGGAATCAAACAAGAGCAGCCAGGGCTCTTAGCCTCTGAACCATCTTTCCAGCTCCACATCTCTCTCTTTTTGAGTATTTGGGAAATCTTTGACCATGATGTAAACGTCAAACTGACACAGGGTTTGAAGGCAACTTGTGACTGAGGTGTTTAGAGTTGGTCATGTGGCACATACCTTTAATCCTAGCACTTGGAGATTGAAGCAGGTACATCTCTGTAAGTATAAGGCCAGCCTGGTTTGCATAGCGAGTTCTAGGCCAGCCAGAGCTACATAGTGAGACCCTTGTCTCAAACAAACAAAAATACAACAAAAAACAACAAGAAAAGGAAAGAACTTCTTGGGAAGAAGCTAGGGAAGTTGAAGGTCTAAAGTTGAAGCGGAGTAGAGGAAGAGTGAAGAAACAGAAGGGGAAGATCAGGAAAGCGGGGAGTCTAAAGAGGACTGAGGTTGAAAGAGGCCTAAAGAGAGTCAGACAGAGAAAAGGGGGGTCTTTGTGGAGGAAGAAGGCTGAAGTTCAAGAGACCTCCACAAATTACATAGAGTCTGTTTCTTTTTTCCAGTGACTTTTTTGTACTAATTAAAGAAAGCCATACAACTTAGCTATTTTATCTTCTTGAAGGCACCATGCAAATATTCAATTTTGACTCATTTGTCCCAAGATTACCCCCACAAGGTCATAGAAGTTCATTATTACTCTTCTTAAAGTCCCACCACTTTGAGAGGAATTTAACAATTCCACAGGGATAGAGCCTACACCTATAGGAGAGCATCATTTGAGGATGAGGCTGGGTAAATTGTGTTTCCCATAATAAAATAGGTCCTACGTAGAAAAATGGAGACGCACTCTGTCCAACCTGTGGCGATGAGATGGTGCCCTGTTCTAAGTCACTCTATATTGTATAGAACAGTGGCTTTCAGCCTGTACCTTGCTCTGAGTAACTTCATTTTATGAAAGAGCACTTTGCTCTATTTTGAGTGCAGATTTTAAGGCAGAATGACTCTATATCTTGTTTGTACAAGTAAATAACCACCATCTGTCCAACACAAACCATGAAGCACAGATTGATAAATAACTTATTTACACAGATAAAATATTACTGCCTATAAACGTATCAAACTAAATCAGGAACACATGGACACATGGAAATACCAAAATGATATCAAAGAAACCAAAGCCTTTAAATTTATAGAATGCACTAGACCAATGAATAACACAACTCAACACCTGGATCATACAAAAGGAAAATCATGTAACACTGAGGTTGGGGCAGGGTTGGCACACACTGACAGTCAGGCCATTAAACCATCAGGTTCAGGTGTATATGGATCAACAGGCCATGAACTCTCAAATCTGTCCCCAGAACGATCCCCTTGCTTCAGATAACCCATTCAAATTACCATTCATCTGGCCCCAGTTAGCCTAGAGCCTTGAACAAGCTCTGTGTGCTGAACCAGCTCTGTACTTTGACCAGTGACTGAGTAAACTCTATGACTGGGATCTTTAGGTTAAAATCTTATCTAAGTACATCCAGCAATACTCTTTGCTATTTCTTGCTTGTTTCTTAGCTCTGCTTCTTGTCTATAATTAGGTCCTTTTGAGCCCAATAGCAATTCTAACCCTTTTTAAATCATTCTGTACCTATATTTCATGTTTGAAGTGTAATGTGTAATTTGAGAGTAAATTTTAGTAGTTAAGCGGGTAATAAAAGAACACTTGTGACTGTCAAAGATAAATATTACCATGATGGATAATATTGTCAGCTTGATAGGATTCAGAATCAGTAAGGAGACAAACCTCTGGGCACATCTGTGAGAAGCTTCCTAGATTGAATGGACTAACCCTAAATGGGACAGCAGCATCCCATGATGCTGTGGCCCTAGACTGAATAAAAAGGACAGGGGCTGGAGAGATGGCTCAGTGGTTAAGAACACTGAATGTTCTTTCAGAAGACCCGGATTAGAATCCCAGCACCCACATGGCAGCTAACAACTGTCCATAACTCCAGTTCCAGGGGATCCAACAGCCTCTTCTGTCCTCCACAGGCA
>NW_008360030.1:1356201-1363899 GCF_000622305.1 Nannospalax galili | reverse complement strand
CCTCTGCAGGCATTGCACGACACGGGTGCACTTACCTACATGCAGGCATAACACTCATACACATAAAATAAAAATAATAAAAAATTTTTTTTAAAGATAAAGTGAGCTGAGCATTACCATTTTATTGTTCTCTGCTTCCGACTGTGTGTATACTATGGGTATAATGTGAGCAGCTGCCTCAAGTTCTTATTGTCATGCCTTCTCCACCATAATGCACCGTATTCGCAAATTGTGAGCCAAAATCAACCCTTCTTTCTTTAAGCTGCTTTGATTAGGTCCAGTAGTGTGATACCACATTATGGTGACTCCTGAATAAAGACAGCTTGACTCTTAGCATCTATTTCAACCAAGAGTGAAACTTGAACTGTCCTGAGAACTTGTTCCTTCAGATTTTCCCCAGAATTATATTCTCCAACAAAGGCCTTGTTCTCTCTTTTACGAACCCATACATCCAGCAAGAAATGGGGAAGGAAAAGAAGATGGACTTGCCTTAATGGGAATTTGCCCTTTCTGACTCTTACTGATCTAGAAAGGCACACTCAACTACAAATGGGTATTACTGATATAATCCCACTGGCTGTGTACAACAAAATGGGATAATTCTCTGTTGCTTCCAAACAATATTCACTGCTTGCAATGTTTTTCTTATTATTAATTTTTTTAATTTTATGTGTATGTGTGTATTGCCTGCATGTAGGTAAGTGCACCGTGTCATGCAATGCCTGCAGAGGACAGACGAGGCTGTCAGATCCCCTAGAACTGGAGTTATGGACAGTTATTAGCTGCCATGTTGGCACAGGGACTCGAACCCAGGTCTTTTGCAAGAACAGTGTTCTTAACTGCTGAGCCATCTCTCCAGCCCACGATGTTTTTTTTTAAAATATATATTCACAACATATACCCACACATACATTGTTGTGGGTCAAGGGCAAAGAAGGATCCTGAGGAATTAAAGCTATATGTTTAGGTTGCAAGGAAGAGCCCAAGGCCTCATAAGGTTTTACATTGTAAATAAGCTGAAATAGTATTAAATGATCTCGAAATATCTTTCGTTACAGGGTTAAGTGAGTGTCATTTATCAAAAAACTCCTTCCCACAGTTCCTTCTTCTTTGTTTTATAAAAGAAGATGCATGTCCATATTTACAGAAGGCATTCCCACAGTCAAGTATTATGTTACAGCACTGAGAAGTCACTAACACGACTACTAAGTGAAATCAGTAGTATTTATTGAGTTGAAGTGAGACTGACACAGCTTTTAAAGTTATTGGTATTCAATAAATTCTGACATTATAAAAAGATGTAAATATGTCTGAGTTTCTGACATAGTTTACTCACAGTACTGCTTGCTCAGAGAATCCCAAATGACAGAAGGAATTAGACAATAGTTTGCTTAATCCTTTTGAAGAAGCACAGCCTGAAATCTGTGCTTCAAGGAAACGTAACACCTCGGGATTGGGAACAAGCCTCTAGATCCAATGCAGTCCCCAATAAGGAAGAAAGCAAGGGTTTTTAGCAGACACTGTCCTCTGAAACCACAATAAGATCCAAATCACAGTGTCAAAGTGTCACAAAACACTTAAAGTAACTCAGAAGTCAGAGGCTTTACTCTGCTGATACGCTTGCATTAGGGAGCATCTCAAAACCAGATAATTCTGTAAACCAAAGTAGGGTTGGAGTTGCTACAGAGCAAGAAGGGAGCAGTCTGACTTGAGTTTTGCCTCAGGTTTCAGTTTTCTTAATATGTAACTGCTATGAAACTGACAGTTCAGATAGATTGGTTTTCGTGCCACTTTTTGTGATCCATTAATGTGCAATCTCATTTTGGCAGCTGAGAGTACAGCTCTTCCAAGAGCTGTCTTTGTAAGCCTTGATGTTCTCTATTAACTGTCTAATGCCAGTTAAGGCACAGGGGACCTCTTAGGAGATAGAAGACAGCAAAAGAGGGGATGAGTATGGCTCATGGAAAGGAGGAAATAGTCTAAGCAGGGCTTCAGAGGTGGTTCAGCAGTTAAGAACACTTGGTGCTCTTATAGATGACCCGGATTCGGTTCCCAGAACCCATATCAGATGGCTCGCAACCACCTATAACTCCAGTTTGGGAGGATTTGACATCTTCTGGCATCTACGGGCATTTGCACTCATGTGGCGCACTTGCATGCAGGCAAAACATTCATATGCATAAAATAAAATTCATGAATTTTTAAAAAAGTCTAAGCAAGAAAACCTGGAGTCTTTTCCCATTTTCATAATGGAAAATGATAAACAGTGTATTGCAACTATAATCACTTGGTGAGAGTTGGGTCCAAATAAGTGTTTTACATATAGTAGGAGTAGGCCCCTGGCAATAACCTCCTCGAATATAGCCAGGAAATTAAATGTCCTGGTCTTTTTCCCAGAAGTCCTCTGGCCACTGCAGTAGTAGATGAACAAAGTTCCAAAGAGCAGGTTTTCTCTTAGTGAACTTCCATCCAGTTAGGGCAAGGGAAGCAGAAAACTATTAGGACACTTTTTCTGGACCAATGTATTCCCAAACTCTCCCAGTCACACCCCTGGTCACTGGCCACTCCTAAACAAGAAATTCATAAACAAATATGCCAGCAACCAGTTTCAGAATTGAAAAGTACATGGATCTTGTATTGAAGTGAGCTAATGTGCTAGTGAGCTAGTTTGATCTCTCCCCTCTTCCCAGAGGCTGCTAATAGGAGAAGCTCAGAGGCTTGCGTTTCCTGCCTGGCAGCATGGAAATGCTTACTTGCTTTCAAGCAAGCATTAAGCAGCTGCCCTGGGTCAGCCTTGGTGAATATGAAGGTGAATAACAGCAAGCTATGCTTAAACTTAGTTTTTACTCCTGCATTTATTTAGTCAGCAATATGTTCTTCCAGGAATAACTAAATCAAGCATTTGTAATATCTGAATATCTGACCATTAAGAAGCTCAGAGACTTGATGTTCTAAGTAGGAATGGGACGGGTCAGAGGTCAGTAAGAAAGATGGATCCTGAGGGTCTAAAATCCTGACTGATCAACAACCTCAGTCAAAAATCCTACGTCTTCTCATATTAGCCACTAATATAACCCTAACCACCTATTTTGTTCTCTTTACAATACTAGAAAGTTTGTTTCTTTCTTCTTCTTATATTTAATTTTGAAATCTATCAGTTCAAACGGAGTTTTGACTCCCAGGGAAGTAAAAGAGCAAAAGAAATAGTTTATTAGAGCACATACACTGGCCCAGCTCACCTAACCAGGACCTTTAAGGATGTCATAATTATCCTCCATGAAGTGTGCCTCAAAGACAAGGCCATTATCTGCAAAGGACCTTGTCTCCTGCCAGTAGTAGGATTCCTAAAAGTATTTCTGGCAGAGGATGTCCTGTTGTAGTGACTTATTGAGGAAAGACTGTAGGTGGGGGAGTAGATGCTGGTTGAGTGTGATCTGTGATCTAAGCAGGAGACCAGATTCAGTCTGATCCTACATAGAAGCTGTGGAGCACAAATTACCCCCATCAGTTAGTCATTAATTCAAGATCTGTGGTAGAGGTGGCAGGCCATGAAGATCGCTGAACAGTTTTCTCTGGATAACAGGGCAGCTAGAAAAGAAGGAGTTTCTAAGTTGTCAACCAGTAGTCCAGAAGGTAGAATCTGAGTGGAAGGGCAAGTAAAAGGAATCTGGGTAGGGCATCAACAGCATTCAATACCTACCTCCTCTCCTATGATCTGTTTTATTGAAAATCAGGAGTGGGTAAACTCTCCTATATAATGTTCCAGACAGTAAATCACTTAAGCTTTTATAGGCCAAATGGCCTCTATTATAACCATTCAACTCTTGTTATAGCACAAAAGTAGCCATAGACAATATATCATGAGTGCAAAAGGCTATGAATCAATAAAAGTGTATTTATAAGAGCAGGTAGATTGTACCTGTCCTCTTTTGGAGACATGAGTGATCTTGATCTGTCATTAGCATCATGTGTACTGTGTTGGGGGAGGAAAGACTGGGCTTGCAATGGAAGTTCTATGTGAATGTACCTATTTGTGTGGCTGTGTATATGTATGTGTACATACATGTATTTGTGCATATGCATAAAGTCCAGAGATTGACGTTGGATGTCTTCTTTAATTTCTCTCTACCTTAGAATTTGAGATGGGGTCTCTCACTGAACCTGGAGCTCAAATCCTGGTGTCTCTGCCCACCCCTAAGCTCTGGTGATACAGACAGGTGTACTTACCACCCCAAGATTTTAGGTAGGTTCTAGGGATCCAAACTCAGGTCTTAATGCTTGTTCAGGAAGCACTTTACTAAAAGAGCCATCTCCCTAGTCCGTTGTAATGGAAGCTCTCTCTCTCTCCCTTCAGCTCTTTGAGATGCAAGTGCCAGAAACTCAATCTAAATAAATTCAAGAGAGATGATGGGAAGATGGAGTAATTAGTGAGTCAGGTCCCTAACTAGGGGTGGACTGGCCCCAGATACAACTATTGTAAGAACTCAAATAAATACTTAACGACTTGCTCTCTGCAAAGCATGTTGGCTTAGGCCTATGTTTCTATAGGAAGACTGTTTTTGTACCAATAGAACATTGCTCCTCACAGTTCTGGGCTTAAACATGGCAGCATCAGCCTTGGAGACTAAAGGAGGATCATGTTGAAAAACACTGGATCATACACCCATCCCCAGAATGCCATACCTTTGTAACTGGTCTGGCAGAGGTGGAGATACTTTGAAGAGAAACTTGTACCCTTCAGTCTATCAAATAACTGAAACAATGGACTCCAATAAGCTGAATTTTTCCCCAGGAATTTCATGCTGGCAGAAGGAAAAAACTGAAGCTTGGCACCAGCCAGAGGGGAAACTCACATGGCAGAAATTCACTCAGTGCTGACAAGTTGCTGGAGATACTAGAGCCCAGACTATGATAGGTTAATGTTGAGTGGGACCACACCCTGACTTGGACTGTTTAGATGTGCAGATCTCAAGCTTTCAGTTTAAACTTTAGTCTCACTTCAGGACACTGAATTTGAATGACCCACAGGAAGGCAAGTTCACCTGAATCCATGCTAAAAAGACAGGTGGAATAATCATTTCTTTGATGAGATACCGTACTTTTTCTTCCCAGAATTCTGGCCATCCCCCCTCCCCAGCAGGGTCCCTACCAGCTGAGCAGCCATGAAGTTTGCCTGAGAGAGATGCAGCTTTTTTTCTTTCCTTTCTGTTCCTTCCTTTTCCTTTCCTTTCTTTTCTTTCCCTTTCTCTCTTTCAGGTTCTGGCCAGAACCTAAGTATGCTTTTTCTGATATTTTGGGCTTCCTTACTTTTTTTTCTAAAACCCCCTCCATGTGTCTGCCTGCTGCCATGTAGCAGACCTCCACATGCCTATAACTCAAAGGGCCTGCCTTTTTTCCTCTGGGCAGCCACTGAGATTTATAGCCTTTAAACTCTAATAAGATTGTCCTTCAGCTTCCATTTTAGTCCATTCTTAAATTCTTTTATTAATGAGACTAAGACCCCAAAGAGGGAACCCTGATTTCTTCAATATCACCTGGTGACCATAGAAGAACTCCCCCAAATTCTAGTTATAGTAAAGGAGGCTAGAGATCACCTCTGCTCATCTTCGCTCTTAACTGGGATATTTAGTTGGGTCCAGGAACTAAATTGACACAGAACAGATTAAGAACGGAAAAGCGTATGACTTCTACTTTTCATGGACACAGTGATCCTCACAAGAGAGTGAAGACCTAAATAAGTGGTCAAGGAAGAAAGCTTTATCGTTTAGACAAAAAGCAATGAATTTGTTAAGAAATGACAAGAGGATAGATCTGAGCTGACGCTGCAAGTTCTAGGGACTGGTCTACAGAGGTATATAAAACTAGTTGGAGATAAGGGTTTATTTACATAACATCAATTCTTAGTCACTAGTGATAAGGGTTATCTCACTTCATTTCGTACATAAAAGGCTTGTTTTTCACAGGAATTTTTATGACTTGCTATGGGTAGAATAAAGGGCAGTTCAGATCACTCTGCACCTGCTACTTCTCAAGTGCCTTCAGCTCAAAAAGAAAAAACAAAGTGAGATAGGTATATTTTAGGGCAGCATGTGTACAACTCTCACCTGCTATGTGCCAGGTAATGTGCTAGGTGCTAGGTGCTGTGGATCACTAAGAAGAAGATGAACTATCTTTACCTTCAGTTAACTTCCTTGTGTTAACCTTGCAAGACTCAGAACAGCCAGCCCTGATCTTTCACCCTACAGTTTAAGAATCAAAGCACAGGCTAAGATGCTGTACAGAATAGTCTCTGCTCACTATTTCCATTTGCTCCACTGAAGTCACCCAAGAAAAGTCACCTTCTTTCACCAAAATGAATATACTTCTTTTTTCCTCATTGTGTTCAACTTGCTGTTGCTGTCTACTGCCCATGTTCAGAAACCTTGACCTTTCCTCCCTTTGGTAGTATATATTCTTCTGGTTCTCTTCTTAGATATCTGGAGAAGACAGTTATACCTTTTTAAAATTTCTTTTCTGCATGCTTTTTTAAAAAAAGATTTCTTTATTTTTATTTATTTATTTATTTTTGTCTTTTTGAGACATGGTCTCCCTACTGTAGCCCCAGCTGTCCTGGAACTCACTGTGTAGGCCAGGCTGGCTTTGAATTCACAAAGATATGCCTGCCTCTAACTCTGGAATGTTGGGATGAAAGGTGCGCACCACCATACCTGGCCTTATTTTTTTTTTTAATTTTATGTGTGTGTGTGGTGTGTGGTGTGTGTGTGTGGGTGTGTGTGTGTGTGTGTGTGTGTGTGTGTGTGTGTGCATGTACCACATGCATGCCTGGTGCCTACAGAGGCCAGCAGAGGGTACTGGATCTTGGATCCCCTGGAACTAGAGTTACAGATTGTTATGCGCTGCCATGTGGATTCTGGGAACCAAACCTAGGTCCTCTAAAAGAGCAGCAAGTGCTCTTAACTGCTAAACTTCACTCAAGCCCTCTCCATGTCTTTTATAGATCAATGATAAATGAAATTAATAGATGATACAATGAAACTTTAATCTTTAAAATAATTTAAGTTAAATTTGGGTTAAGAAGAAAGTAAGTCATTTAGGATTGAAGAGTAAAGCTTATTCTACCTCTAGTTATATATAGCTGTCAAAATAAACTCTACATTTCAATGACCTAATCCTTAAGAAGTGAGGAAGAGTGGATATTGCTAAGCTGAATTTAATAAACATTGACTATATGTTCCCTGTATTATGTATATATGATATGATATGGTATGATATGATATGATATGATATGATATGATATGATATATATGCTAACATGGCATAACATGTATTATATATCTAGACAGAGTGAGACACAGAAAGAACATGTATTAACAGTCAGTTATGAGTTGCTTAACATTAGGGATATGTCCTGAAAAAATATATCATTAGGTGATTTTGTCTGTGTGCCTACATCATAGAATGCACTTATACAAATACTAAGCCAGCTTTATCACTAGGCAATTTAATCTCATAGGAACACCTTATATATTACTCTGTTACCAACTGGAGTGTCATTATGTGGTCCATGGCTGTGTGTATGTGTGTCTGTAGGCATGTATTTTTTTTTATTTTTTTTATTTTTAAAAATGATTTATTTAATAACAACATACTTAGAAGAAGCATATCATTACAACACAGTTGACATACTCAATAACGTTT
>NW_008360030.1:1352309-1354500 GCF_000622305.1 Nannospalax galili | reverse complement strand
GTTTTTGTGACTAGCTAGGCATTGTTTCTCTCTTGTATTGTCTCCCCCCTCTATCATGGTTTTCGCACTTAAGGTGCCTGCACTTCCCCCCCTTTCTTCCTTACTAATACCCTTGCTCCCATGATCCTACCTCTGTTGAACTGTTTCTTTCTCCTTATCCCCTAGGTTCCTCATATACCCTTCCCTCCCCCCTCCCCTAATCTGACCCAATTTTTATCCATATCTCCCTTCTTAAGGTCTGTTAGGGCATGTATTTTTTAAGACAGAGTCTTAATATGTAGCTCAGGCTGGTGTAGAACTGGCCTCAAATTCTTGATCTGCTGCATGCATTTACCAGCAAATGCCATTATTTCATTTTTCTTTAAAGCTAAGTAATGTTTCATATGTACCACATTTTCCTCATCTACTCATCTGTTGATGAGCATCCATTTCTTAGATATTGCAAATAGCATAGCAATGAATATGGGGATGCAAGTGTCTCTGTAATAGAATATAAGGTCAATATAAGGTATATGTCCAAGAATGGTATAGCTGAGTTTTATGGCAGTTCTAGTTCTAATTTTTTGAGAAACCTTTTTGAAAAGGGTCTCATGTAACACAAGCTGGCCTTGAACTCAGTTCTGATTCTCCTGTATCTACTTCCCATGTGTTCAGATTACAAGCCTACTCTGCCATGCTCAGTTTTATGAGGTGTGGAGGATCAAACCCAGGACTTCATGCATGCTAGGCAAACACTCTATGAACTGAGTTAAAATATGCCCCAGTCCAAGACAGCTCTTGAAGCTCAGCTAATTGAAGACCCCAACCAGGCTAACAAAGTGGCATGCTACTCAGGGTTGAAGCAGGTAAATCAGTAACAGACATTTGTTGAGAGTCATTAGTAGGGCACCATGGCTGAAGTGTGGAATTTGCAGTGAGCCAGGCAGGGCCAGGATGAAGCCAAGAAAGAAAGCTAGAGTCAGATCAAGGAAAGCCTTAGAGTAAATATAAACTATGAACTTTTCATGCAGGCAATGAGGAGGCAGTAGAACAGGGCTTTCATGGAGCCAGGCTGTTAATGTGATTGTCCATCTTTTTATAAGTGTTTCAACTTGTACTGGATTACTTAATTTTTTCTTGTCAATTGGTAGGTCTCTACATGATTGTATCTTAATTAAAAACTTGCTTGTTTCTAGTGTGGCAAATAGTTCCTCTCAGTCTATCAGTTATTTTTTAAAATATTTTATTTATTTATGTGTATGAGTGTTATGCCTGCATGTAGGTAAGTGCACCCGTGTTGTGCAGTGCCCGCAGAGGACAGAAGAGTCTGTCAGATCCCCTGGAACTGGAGTGATGGACAGTTGTTAGCTGCCCTGTGGGTGTTGGGATTCGAATGTGGGTCTTCTGCAAGTACAGCCAATGTGTTCTTAACTGCTGAGCCATCTCTCCAGCCCCATCAGTTATTTTTTTAATATTTTATTTATTATTTTTATTTTATGTGTATGCGTGTGTTGCCTGCATGTACGTAAGTGCACCTGTGTTGTGCAATACCCACAGAGGACAGAAGAGGCTGTCGGATCCTCTGGAACTGGAGCTACAGACAGTTGTTAGCTGCCATGTGGGAGCTGGGATTTAAACCTAGGTTTTCTGCAAGAACAGTCAGTGTTTTTAACTGCTGTGCCATCTCTCCAGCCCTATCAGTTTTTTTTTATGCTTGCCTACAATGCCTTGGTCACACAGATTTAGACTTTCAAATAGACGCATGGATTGGTCTTCCACTGTAGTAAATTCAAAGAATTAATTTGTCTCTTAAAAGAATCCTGTATGTCTATGGAACTACCACACTATCTTAAAAAACATGTACAATTATTGTTGCTAATAAAGTGTTTTGTATTTTAAATATTTAAGATAGAATTGCCAATTGCCTTGATTTGATCAGTATACATTAAATAAATGCATCAAATTGTATCATTCCCCATAAATATGTATAAGAAAAATAATATTGACTAATTTAAAAATTCTGTTCCAAAAACAAATATGAAAAATATTCTCTGTCTAATTATTCCATAGTTTTGTATTTATAGTTAGCTCTTTATTCTGAGACTTATTTTGTTCATAGCACAGATGTAATTTTACTTTTTACTCAAAGGAAGAACCATATTTTACAATGTTACTATGGAGTCTTCTTTCTCATCATGTGAAATGCCATTTT
>NW_008360030.1:1348711-1352159 GCF_000622305.1 Nannospalax galili | reverse complement strand
CCTTAGTAGAAAATTTAAGGGCCAATTAAAATAATAAAATAAAATTGTTTACTTTTAAAGTCAACAAAACATCATATTAAGAATTAGAAATAAACTCAAATCTGTAAAGGTAACTGTCAGTGAGCATCTTCACTAGCTTCTGAAGAGAATGTAAACCTGTAAAATCTTTCTGTACTTAACATTTCAATGCTCATGTCAGCAAGATGCCTCAGTTGGTAAAGGCACCTGCTGCCAAGCCTGATGACCTGTGCTAGATTCCTCTGTACTCACGTGGTAGAGTGAACCGACTCTTGAAAGTTGTCCTCTGACTTTCACACTTGGGTCGTGGCACAAACCCACATTCACACACACAAACACACACACACACACACACACACACACACACACACACAAATTAAAGATACTTCTTGCCATGACTTACAACCTGAGTTTGATCCCTAGGACCCACACAGAAAGGAAAAAAACAATTTCTACAAGTTGTCTCTGACATCCACACATGTGTATGGCACATATGCTTGCACACATGGAATAAATAAATAAATGTAAGAATTTTTTAAAAATGTAACTTCAATGCTCATCAATGCAATAAATAACCCTTCAAGAATATATCTTAAAGAAAGAGTCAGCCAAGAATTTACATAAAGGATATCTGTGATAGTGATATCTTAAAACAATATAAATTAAAGCAATCTAAATCTTCAACATCAGAAATTATGTACCATGCTTACAAGAGACTATTATACAATTATTAAAATGATGTCTCACTGTATGTTTTTAAAACAGTTTGCCAGTAAATAGCATGCTTGTGCATAAGACAATTTACCAATAAGTCTTACCAAGCAAATTTCATAGACATAGGGGAACAAACTAATGTGAGGTTACAACACAATTTTGTAAATGCATGAAGTATTTAGACATTGTTTGTGATGGATCTCAACCCAGGGGCATTAGGGACAAATAACATAAAACAAGTATATCTGGATTTCTGCATGGTGTTTGCAAAGTACATCCCATTCTCTATATGGATTTGAATGACAAATGCTGGAAAGGTGGCCAATATATTTGAAAGACACATTGCCAAACTGACCTAATAATAAGTCTCTAGTGGCATACCTCAGGATGCTAGACTTGATATTGTAGCTTTGTTCTAAAACATTTCAAATGATTTAGATAAAAACACAGGGAAAATACTTCTAGTTTTTTTAAACAAACGATCCAAAGAAAGGAAGAATATTCAACATCAAAGATGAAGAAATCAAAAGTGCAGACAGCTTTCAAGGATGAAATGATAGGCCTCACTGACAGGAAGAAACTTAGCTACAATATGAAGTCTTGAATTTAATTTAAAAACTAGGTTAGCCTACAGTAGGTAGCAGTTCACATTTTAAAAGATGAGGGAAGGGATTCATTTGACTGTAAAAGTCAATATGGATTTCAGCATGACATGTTGAAGAAGTTGCTACCATGTGAGCTGGTAAAAGAGAATCAGAATAAGAAAAAATAAACTCTATTTCAAAGACAACACAAAAAAAGGAATACATTTCAAGAAAGGAATAAATGAATAAAATATAAGTAAGAAGAAATCCATCATGTTCAAGACAGTGAACCAGCAAACCCTAATAGTAGTAGGAAAGAAAGAAGGAGGAATAATCTAACAAATTGGAAGAACAACCAAGAAAATTATAGAAATTAGTAACATCTCTCTCAGTAATAACCTTAAATGTAAATGGCTTTAACTGGCAAAGAAAGCAATGCAAACTGGATGATTGGGTTAAAAAAACTAGAACCGACTATCTGTGGTCCCCAAGAAATACATCTCACTGTAAAGATACAAATAGACTGAGAGTTAAAGGATGGAAAAAAAATCTATCAAACTGTTATAGCTATTCTGATATTTGGTAAAGTAGGGGCTTCAAACCAAAATTAGTTATAATAGATAAAAAGACCATTACAGACTGATGAATGGAACAATTTCATCAAGATATTGTAAGTTTTTTTTTTTATATATATATATATATCAATGAGCTGAAGAGATGGCTCAGCAGATAAGAGCACTGACTACTCTTACACAGGTCCCAGGGGTTTGGTTTCCAGCACTGATATGGCAGCTAATAACCATCCATAACTCCAGTTCCAGAGAAATTCAATGCCTTCTTCTCATTTCCATGGGCATTACACAACACGGGTGCACTTACACATATGCAGGCAATAGACGCATACACGTAAAATAAAAATAAATAAAATATTTAAATAGATAAATATATGCTTCAAATGTTGAAGCTTCTGATTTCATAAAAGCATACTAATAGACATAAAAGGTCAGATATGTTCTGACTCTAGATAGGTTCCCAGAAAATCAGAAAGACTTCAAATAACCTAAAAATGCACCTGAAGGGCCTAGAAAAATAAGAACAATCCAAACTGAAAAACAGTAACTAACAAGAAACAATAACAATCAGGATAGAAATTAATGGAACAGAGACTAAACAATAGCCTATACAATTAGCACAACAAAGACTTGGTTCTTCCAAAAGCTACAGAAGATTGACAAACTCCTACATAAATGAGCCAAAGAGAAGACTTACATTAGTAAACTCAAAGATGAAAAAGTTAAAGGAACTACAGAGTCCACTGAAATCCAGAGAATCATTATGGAATACTTTGAAAATCTGTATTCAAAAAAGTGGAAAATCTAGATGAAATGGACAAATTCCTAGACATATATGTCCTACCAAAATTAAATCAAGAAATATATACAAATTAAACAGAATCATGGCAATCAAAGAGATTGAGGCAGTAATAAAATGTTTGTCATACTTGATATCCTCCTTTGGCTTCTGCATGCATGTGCACACATAGGCACACACACCCACATTCTCAACATGCACACACTACACATGCACATGCACATACACCACACAATATATGTATATATAGCATAATATATATGTCTCTCAGCAATCAAAGGCCAAGGGCCAAAAAAATTCACCAAAGAAATATACAAATTCTTTAAAGAAGAGATAACACCAATGTTTCTCAAACTGTTTCATAAGATAGAAAGGGAAAGAACATTACCAAACTCATTCTATGAAGCCAGAATTACCTTGATAAAGAGAAATTGAATAAAGACAGAATAAAAATGCAAACTATAGACCAATTTCCTTGAAGTACTTTGATGTAAAAATTCACATTATAAACTTGGAAAACTGAGTTCAAAAATATATTAGGAAGATTACACACCATGGCCAAGTTGGTTTCATTCCACAGATACAAGTTTGGTTCAATACATGCAAATCAATAAGTATAATCCAGCATAGAAATAGAGATAAGAGCCCCAAAACACATGATCATCTCCACTAATGCATAAAAGCATTCAATAAAGTTCATCATCTCTTCATAATAAAAGCCTTAAAGAAACTAAGACTGGAAGGAAAGTGTCTCAGTAAAG
>NW_008360030.1:1347931-1348670 GCF_000622305.1 Nannospalax galili | reverse complement strand
TAACAAACCTACAGAAATTATATTAAATGGAGGGAAAACTGAGAGCATTTCTTCTAATATCTAGAAGGAGACAAGGGTGCCCACTCCCTCTGTCCTTATTCAATTTGGTGCTTGAAGTCTGCTGAAATAATAAGTCAAGAAAAAGAAATAAAGGGGATACAAATGGAAAAGGAAGAAGCCAATTTATCCCTATTTGCAGACACCATGATGCTTGTATTAGTCAGGGTTCTCCAAAGAAACAGAACCAGTAGAATGAATATGTATAAAGATTTATCAGCTTAGCTCACAGGATAGAGTCCGAGTAGTCCAACAATGGCTGCACCACACTGGAGAGGCTGAGAATCTGTAGTCGCTCAGTCCACAAGGCTGGATGTCTCAGTAGTCCCAATCCGGTGCTGAAGGTCTGACAAATTCCAAAATATCACTAGTCTTCAGTCTACAGCAGCAAGACGAACTCACCAGCGAGAGAGAAGGCAAGCCGCAAAAAGCCCCGTGTTCTCCTCTGCCTTGGTCTTTTATACCAGCTGCCATCAGAAGGTAACACCCACATTTAGGGCGTGTCTTCCAGCTTCAGATGATCCATCAAGAAGATCTCTCTCATTTCAGTTAATCCAGATCCAGTCAAGTTGACACCCAGGATTAGCCATCACAATCCACCCCTTGTCAACTTGATACCTAATACCATCTCTCTATGTCATGCTTAATTTTCAAATGAAAGCAATGGTGAGGTCACAATTTC
>NW_008360030.1:1275126-1343995 GCF_000622305.1 Nannospalax galili | reverse complement strand
GTAACCAGCCAGCATCATTATTTTTCTTATTTTTCCACAAATCATCAAATGTTTTATGTATAGAGTCACTAAATTTCTTACTTCTCACAAGAGGTGAGTTAGGAGATTCAAATGGGTCTATCTCCATAATTGTTTCAAACAGTCTACACCACGGATTTTCAGTACTCTCCATGCTATCTGAAGACTCTGACTTGGAGAGCCTGCTCCAAATACCAACAAGCCCATTAAAGAAATTCATCCTTTCAATTCTGTTTCCCTAGAACCACTCCTGGTACCACAATCTGTATTAGTCAGGGTTCTCCAAAGAAACAGAACCAGTAGAATGAATATGTATAAAGATTTATCAGCTTAGCTCACAGGATAGAGTCCGAGTAGTCCAACAATGGCTGCACCACACTGGAGAGGCTGAGAATCTGTAGTCGCTCAGTCCACAAGGCTGGATGTCTCAGTAGTCCCAATCCGGTGCTGAAGGTCTGACAAATTCCAAAATATCAGCTAGTCTTCAGTCTACAGCAGCAAGACGAACTCACCAGCGAGAGAGAAGGCAAGCTGCAAAAAGCCCCGTGTTCTCCTCTGCCTTGGTCTTTTATACCGGCTGCCATCAGAAGGTAACACCCACATTTAGGGTGTGTCTTCCGGCTTTAGATGATCCAATCAAGAAGATCTCTTTCATTTCAGTTAATCTCAGATCAAATCAAGTTGACACCCAGGATTAGCCATCACAATGCTATAGTTGAAAGACCCTAAAGACCCCACTAGAAAGCTCTTAGATACACATTCAGGAAAGTAGCCAGTTGCAAAATCAACATATAAAAATCAGTACATTTTCTATATACCAAAAATAAACTTGCTGAGAAAGTAATTACAGGGGAAAAAATGCATTCACAATAAGATCAAATATAAAAAACTAGGAATAAACCTAACCCAGGAGATGAAAGACTTACAAAGGAAACTTTAAGACACTCAAGAAAGAAATTAAAGACTACATTAGAAGAGGCAAAGATCTCCCATGCTCATGGATTGGCAGAATAAATATTGTAAAAAAAATGGCCAAACTGAAAGTGACCTACATATTTAACAAAATCTCCATTAAAATCTCAATGATACTCCTCACAGAACTAGGAGAAAACAATCCTAAAATTCATAAGCACAAAAGAACCCAAATAGCCCACGACAATTCAGATCCAAAAGCACAAATGTGGAGGTAGCACAATACCTAATTCAAATGATATTACATAGTCATAGTAATAAAATCAATATGGTTTAGGCACAAAACAGACATATAGACCAATAGAAAAGAAGAGGGAACCCAGAAATAAACCCACACATATATAACCACTTAATTTTTGACAAAGCTATTTATCTTAGTTAATTTTCTTGTTGCCATAATAAAATAGCCTGACAAAAGCAACATAAGGGACAAAGGGTTTATTTCAACTCACAGCTCAAGGGTACAGTACATCATGGCAGGGAAGTCAAGGCAGCAGGAGCTTGAAGATGACATCGCATCCATAATCAGGAAGCAAAGAGTGATGAATACATGCTAGTGCTTAGCTCATTTTTTCCATTTTATAAAATCTAGGATCCCCACCCAGGGAATGGCCCTGCCCACAATTAGGATGGGTCGTCCCCCATCAATTAACCTAATCAAGAAAATCTCTCACATACATGCCCAGAGGCTAAATAATCCTTCAAGAGCGTGCCTAGAGACTTATTTACTAGGTGATTCCAGATCCTGTCATGTTGACTATTAATACTAATACAGTATTATAAACATACACTGGAGAAAAGAGAGCCTCTAACAATGCTACTGAGAAATCTGGGTTTCCACTAGAATAATATTTTTCATCTTGCTCAAAAATTGATTCAAATAGATCAAACACCTTAATGAAAGACTTAAAATTTTGAAATTGATAGAGAAAAACATAGGTAAAACATTTCAAGATATGGGCATAGTCAAGGACTTTCTGAAAAGGACTCCAGTAACAGAGGAAAAAAAAAAAAACCTCAAGAATTAGCAATTGGAATAAGATGAAATTACAAAGCTTTCACACAGCAAAGGAAATAACCACCAGAGTAATGAGACAACCTACAGAATGGGAGAGAAACATCTTTATCAATTGCTCATCAGTCAGGGGATCAATATCTAGGGTATGCAAATAATTATAAAAATTAAACATCAAAAAACCAAATCAGGGGGCTAGGGACATGGCTTAGTAAAATACTTGCCACACAAGCATGAAGATCTGAGTTTGCATCACCAGCACCCACGTAAAACTGGGTGCAGTGGCACACATCTGCAATCACAATCCTGGGGAGATAAAGAGGCAGATCCTTGGAGCTCATTGTGAGCAAGACTATATGTACTGATGAGCTCCACATACAAAGATGCTGTTTCAAAAACTAAGGTAGAGAGTGATAGAGGAGGATACTCAACACAAATATCTAGCCATCTTGCTTCAGGTGTGGTCCAGTTGGCACAAGAAGGTAGGTAGTAGGGGAGCAGAATAAATGAAAACAAAGTATAATGGCCCATATGTGTGAAATTTCCATCATGAAACACATTATTTTCTATGCTAACCTAAAAGATGAATTTTTTTTCAAAAAGAAAAGAGATGTTTCACAGCATATTTAAAAGAAAAGAATTAAGGAAAGCAATGAAGTTCTATGCAAGATGTGAGTTGTGCCAGTCTCTGCACAAACTAGACCACATCTGAAGCAAGATGATACCTCCCTCTGTAGATTGACTGCACCTTAGCACAGTAGAACTCAGGGAGAGAATTGAGATTCTTCTGCGTGTTCAGAGACCATGCGGATCATCTCCAAAGTGTTCTGAGAGGGCACACTTACTCAGTATGGCAACATAACAAAGACAGGAACATTACTGGGGACATATTTACCCACATTGCGGACAGCATTTTGTGTGTTTTAGGATAGGTACTACATCTAAACAATGACTTTGCTGAATACTTACTATGTGGAATTTCGTACTGACTCCTCAGTTTTATGAGGTCAGCACTATTTTTTGCCCCCATACGCACATATGCAATAGACTTGAATTAAAATAAAACAGTCTCCCTGCCTCCTTCCCAAGTGAAATATCCAGGGTAATATAGAGAGCATATAGTACTGGGTCTTTCCCTTCTTTCCCTATAGAAAATTTTATAATTCTATGAGAGACAAACTCAAGATTATAATATTACCCTGCTGAGGAAAAGTATGTGAAAATTAGCAGTAACGCTATTTCAAAAAGAGCCTTTCTGTGCTCAGCTCCATCAGTTTGTTGAGGCATCTTACTTGCACTGTAAAGGGTGTTTCAGGTGCCCACCTCTACTGCCTGGTAAAACCCAGGACCATGTTTCTCCCACACTGTACTATTTCTACTCCCTACTGTAGTAACTCCACTTAAGATGCTATGGCTTGGGCCTCAGTTTCCCATTCCTACCTATTGCTTACAGAAGTTCTGCCTACAGGTGATATTTTTGAGCCTTTACTATGTGCTTGATACCATATAACCTGTCCAAAGCCCCAATAGTAATATTAAATAGCATTATTGCTACTCCCATTTGAAAGCTATGGAAACTGAGGTTTATGATATCAAGACTACAACATGCTGGGCTTCAAATTCATAGCTAGATCTGTTTACTTATTATCAAATCCATGCTCTTTCTGATTATCCCTTGGGACAACTTAATTTTTCCTGGCTCTTACAATCTTTCTACCCCCTCTTTCATGATGATCCCTAAACCCTGGGAGGAAGGTTGTAATATAGGTATGCCATTTATAGCTGACCACTCTGTAATCTTTCTCTTCTCTGTACATTGACCAGCTGTGGGTCTCTATGTTAACCATCATTTACTACAAAAAGAAGCTTCTTTGATGAGGGTTGAGAGATGCACTAAACTATGGGTATGAACAAAGTAGGGGGCAGCTCATTACTATGTCCATGTAGCAGAATAAGAGTGTTAGTACAACTAGTTCTTTTGGCTAAGCTCTCATAGCTTGCCTAAGTCTTGCCATGCCTGGGGTCATGAATGTATTGATTTCTTATAACCATGGAGACTATTCACAGGAATTTCAGAATTTCCTAGCACACAAATCATGTTGGTCTCATGCCCCACTAACTTGAATGGACATCACTTTGAGCTTGCAGTGGGCCATCTTAATTTCCCTGTGTTCCACCCACCAAGGCCAAATTGGTTTCTTTTAAACCTCCTTCCATAGTCCTACACTGCTAGATTCTCACAGTAAATGAATAAAGATGATAAAGATCAAGCAAGGAGAGAGGATGCGTGAGTTAAAGGTGAAATCCTCACCTTGAAACTTTGCATACTCTTAAGATCTTGAAAAGTTAACCAAATATGTTGTCACAAGGAACTGGTAAGGGAATTTGGAATAAAATTTCATGCTAAGTATGAAGGAGTAGAGGGAAAGCCCCCAAGGAATTGGTAGAAACAGAAAAGAGATAATAATATATTTTATGCAGAGTCAATTCAATGGGGGGAGCATATGGGAGAAGGCATCAAAAGGTTACTAAAAATAAGTAGGAAAATTTTCACCTTGGGAGGAGTCTGTGGGGACCCTAAGTTGGAGAAGCAGTTCCATTTTGAGTACAGCAAATACCTCAGTCCTGTGAAGACTGAGTCTACAGCGGGGGATGACAACATTTGGTGATCATAGTGCCTTAGAAAAGGGGTGTACATCAAGGATCTGAATGACTGTGTCTTGGGAGAGACTCTATAGTATGTGAAGAAGACATCTAACTCTCCTTTATATCCCCCGGAAATGAGAATGTGAGAATTTGTCAGTCCTGCACTTTGGACACACCCATACTAGATCTTCAAGAGCTAAAGATGGCTGAATACATTGAGACACTGAGCTGATAGATAACAAACAAAGGAAGCAAAGGAAGAACTCAAGAAACAGTCTGAATGGTCATGTTCCATGTAGATAACAGAAGAAAAACACTGTGTGTTTCCATCCAGAAGGCCTGTAAAAACTCTGGCAAAGGTCTGTGAAGATACTGAAACCAGTTAGTAGAAAGACACAAATAAATGTACTTATTCCATTGGCATAGAGAGTGAGTCACTGTGAGAGTAAGAACCTACTGACATCATTACTGCAGTTGTTATAATTTCTAGTTCAATGGCATTATCCCCAAACTCCCTAATATACTCTGTGTAGTCTGTTTCTTAAAGATATTTTTGTAAAGCAGTCAGCTTTGTTCTCTCCTGTGAAATGTATTAAATTATCTGTTACCAATAAGAGTTAGGTACTAAGATGTGTAAATATTTTAGTTCTTATTACACAGAATCCAAAATTATCCCAATAATGTTTTTAGCACTGCAGCAGATGCTGTTAGTACCCTACCTAAATTCCCTCGTCCCTTCCATGTACATACTAATGGCTGTTTAGGTGGAGATCTGTAACTCTGTTTGAGACCTGTAGCCCTCAATTTGTGATTTATGGGGTTGAAAGACCAGTACCTTAGTTTCCTGTCCCCCAAGTTCACAGAACCCCAAGGTATGTCTTCTATAACAACTTCCAGAGTTTTCCAGCAGGACTGCACTGTGGTTGCCCACAATGATAATTTTCTAGAACACCGTCTTTATTGTCGTCCTTCCTTTCCTGTTTTCTGTCCCAGTCTACAATCAGTACTTTCTGGGATTCCTCCCAGAATTAAACACTAGTACTCTAACCTTTGTCTTGGAGTAATACAAGCTAAGATATCCACTAAATAATTTTCAGAAATATTTTCTTAGAAAGCCAGTGAATAGTAGACATGTATACCTTGAGTACATTCATAAAATTATACCATATATCATTTGTGCCACAGAAGAATAAAAGTTGAAAACTGTCATAACACATGTACCTGAATGAATGAATGAATGAATGGCCACAAGACAAGGGAGCTTTCAGAAGACAGTAAAACTGGGTAGAGGAAGGTTCACTCCTAGGGCACAGGGCCTGGGGTACAGGGCCACTGTATATGGTTTCTCTACTCCCAGTGCCAGGTGTAGTGAAGTTTTTTCCATAGGAAAGTACCTGAAAATATCCTTTATTTCTGAAAAGCACAAGGTATGAGCATAGGGAGACAAAGAAAAAATTAAGAGTTTCCATTTTATATACATATCAAAAAAACTTCCCTCTTTTTTTTCTGGAATGGTGGAATACGAACTTTTAAAATCTACTTCTAAGTCCAGGATGGTAGTACACACCTGTAATCCTGTAGTACACCTGTAGTACAAACCTGTAATTGGGAAGTCTGAGACAGAAAGATCATGAGTTCAAGACCAGCTTGGCTATATAGCCAGTTTCAGGAAACACTGGGTTATAGCAATACCTTTACACCATAAAATGAAAAAGAAAAAGGAAAAAACTCCATTCTCCATAGAAGCAAAAATTGTCAGGAATCATTTTCAAGCAATGGATTTTCTGATCATTGCCCATTAATGTTTTCCCATTAATGTCTTGCCCATTAATGTTTTCCTTTGCAGTGGCCCCTCAGGCCATTGACCATTGTCATCTCTGAGAGTGCCCAGTTTACTCTTTAATAAACTCTTCTACACCCTTTGTGTATCTGAATTCTTTCAACAGATTGCTGTGACCAGGGAGCCAAGGGGAAGCCATAGTGACATACTAGGAAAATTTCTTGGTGTTTCCACACAATTATGAGTGTATTTCTTCATCTTCAACACAACAGATAATTTTTGATTCGCCTCTTGCATTATCCTTCATAATTGAGACAAATTTAATGCCTAAGTCTTGGAAAGAAAGAGCTTAACTTGGCCTTATGAAACAATGTAATTAGACAATTTAAGTTAAATGTTAGCAAGATGTAGCCAATAACTGCCAACCATTCTCTGAGAACCTAATGAAAACCCTTCTGCTTTTTTTAGAATGCCTTAAGAGACTATTTAAAAGTATATACTAACTAATCCTTCCTCCTTTGAAGGCAAAATCTTTGGGAACATTTCCTTACTCAATATGTTCCTAACATCAGAAGGAAACTGAAAAAGTGTCATCGTAACCCAAGCCTCCCATTGATGGTCTACTAAATATAGGAAATTTTGTTTTCTGTATCTGGAGCCTACAAGAGAAAGAAAGAGGACAAAAGCTACCAGAGAGAAAGAGAGCAAAAGGAACACAGTCTTGGAGCCTTTAGGAGTGAAGAGATCTGCTGCTTCCTCTCCTGGAGCAAACTGGATGGCAAAGTAATGCTGTCTGTTGGCAGATGACCAAAGGAAAAATGTCCTCCTAAGACTCCTCGCCCTCAGCGTAGGAGCACAGGACCCTGGAGGGTCTTACTGTCATGAAGATGGAAGGTCCCCAGATCATAGCCCAAAATATTGTCCATAGAATGAAGAAGCCCTCTGCTCTGGTTGGCCTCTGACTCAATCAGCACTTTTGCATGGGACAGAGCCTCTCAGGTAAATTTTAAAGATCCTGAGAATTACCAGCTGTATTCATCACTCCCAACATCTATGTGCATGTCTAGAAGGATATGAGGGCCTTAAACTGTCACATCTGGCTACTCATGAAACTCTGCACAAGCAGGAAATGAAGAATAAGGCAGAGGTGGGACATAGCCTGAAGAAGCAGTCAAACATATCCCAACATATACACAAAACCCCTCAGCAATGACTGAAAGACTTCTAGTTCAATGCACTTTTTAAAATCTGCATTATATCAACAACCAACAATTATGCTAACTTAGCAAGGACTTCGGTAGACACACATCATTAAATACATACTTTATAAAAAATACATACTTTATACAACTAGTTCAGGTAAGTTACTAAACACATAGCAGATCAATACCTCTTATAAATATAAATGCAAAAATATCCTTCTAAGCTACTAGCAAATTGAATCTAGCAGTATAAAAAGGATTATGTGCCATGTTCAAGTGAAATGTATCACATTTAGAATAACATCAGAGAGAATAAAAAGGAATAAATTTAACAAATGAAGTTTAAATACAAAATACAACACAAAAAGAAAAATGATTCAAGTATAAATTGTTCAAAGGAAGCTGGGCATGGTGGTACATGCCTTTAATACCAGCACTTGGGAAGCAGAAGCAGGCAAATCTCTGGTAACTGGGCAAGGCAGGGGAGGCAAATCAGAAGGCAACATTCCTCTCTGGCTCTGCTTCTATTCCTGCCTCCAGGTTTCTTCCTTGAGCTACTTCCTTGCCTTCCCTCAGTGATGGACTGTAAGCTAAAATAAACCCTTTCTTCTCCAAGCTGCTTTTGGTCATGGTGTTTATCACAGCAATAAAAACAAAACTAGAACACCCAGGATCTACATAAAAAGCTGGGTATGGTGGCACATACCTATAATCCCAGCTCTGGAGAGCCAGAGATAGGAAGATTCTTTGGACATTAATGGCCAGCCATGTAGTCAAACGTATGAGATTCAGACTCAGTGAGAGACCCTGGCCCAAAAAATAAGGTGGAGAGTGATTGATAAAGACATCCATTATTGATCTCTGACCTGTAAGAATGATTTTTACAATGTAAATGTAATCTGAACTAGACTTTTACCTAACATTGCAACCAAAAAGTTACTGTTTATAATGTAAAGATGCTCACTAAGCCATGTGCTCTTCTTCTGACCAGGGCACATGACCTTACTCCCTCAGGATCCCTCCTTAATTTCCACCCAAGTAGCACTGGACAGAGTATGAATGTGGTACTCATGATTTATATATCAAAATGGTGAAAGCAGAGTTTTCTCATTGTAAACATTGAGAAATTTTGAGAAATCTGTTTGTGATTGTGTGTGTGTGTGTATGATAGGCCTAGGGATCAAAGGGCAAGATTGTCTGAAATGGGCATATTCTATCTTCTACATTCCCATTTCATGCTGGAGATGCTGTTTCAGTACAAGAATGAGCTAAACCTTGGCTTGTGAGCACACTTTTGAGAGACATCTGAGGGAACAGGTTCTCAGATTCTGAGTCCACTCTTAGTGTTATAAATGCTAAGAGTCAGGCTGTTTCTTAATTCAGGCATAACTGTAATGTGACTTAGAAATGCTGCACTAACCTCCACATGCATGCTCAATACATGCATGCATACCTACACATGCATACACACAAACACCAAGAAATAAAATTCTGGTACACATTACAGTATGATGAATTTTGAAGACATTACACTAAATTAAAGAAGCCAAGCATAAAGGTTACATATTTTAGGATTCCATTTATATTAAATTTCATGATAGGACAACTCAACAGGCAGAGTAAAAAAGTGGTTTCTAGAGGCTAAGGGAGGAAAGAATAGGAATGTTTGCTAATAGGTATGGGGTTACTTTGAAGGATGACGAAAGTGTCCTTGAATGAGATAGTGGAGATGGTTGTACAACTTTTTGAATATATTGCAACTATTCAATTGTACATTCCAAAAGGATGGATTTTATGGTACATGAATCACATCATTTAAATAAGGTTATTATTAAAGTATAACAAATAAGGGCTAGAGAGATGGCCCAGTAGCTAAGAGCACTTGCTGCTCTTGTACAAGACCCAGGTTCAGTCCTCAGCACCACCTGTAACTTCAGCTCTACGGGATCAGATGCCCTATTCTGGCCTCTGCAAGCACTGTATACCATATGGTGCACTTACATACATGCAGGCAAAACACCCATACACATAAATAAAAAATAAACTATAATTTTTTTTTAAAAAAAGACGATAAGGAAATACTTGCCAGCAACAATTGTTACAGGGAATTAATATGGCCTCAATGGTGATATAAACACCAAGGTTCTTGGGCTATTTTGAGCATCCTTTGAATGCAACAATGCAACTTCAAGGTGTTTAAGGGGATTGAAAAAGGCTGAGATATTCTTTTTCAGGAAGTTTCCTAAAATATCTAGTTTAGGTGCAGTTTAGGGAGAGTTTAGGGAAGAGAGGACTCCTGCTTGATTATGTGCCCTTTGGCATGCCAGCTGGCAGTGATGGCAACAGATTAGTATTTATGAACTGCTTCAGAAATGATTCCCAGAGTAAGGAAGTAGCTAAACTGACATGCTTGCTGAAAGGAGGAAGGTGAAGGGAAAGATGGCTCCGGGGCCAACTCCTTGAGTATACAGCCTGTGTAGACATACAGAGCCCTGTACTCAGAAGGGTCTTTGCTTGGTTTAATGCCTGCTGTGGCTATTTAAAATTCTCAATAATTTTATCTTTGAACTTCTATTGTGTAATGCAAATTTGATGGAATGATGCAGTATAAGCATAAACAAAGAAGACACGGGGACAGTGCATGTCAGCTGATCCCATTCCCATACAACATTCATGATGCCTCATAAGCACGTAATTCCAGTGGATCTGTGATGCAGCCAGAATTCAGTGATGCTAAAATTGATTTGCAGTAAGGGTATTACATCTCTGGTTGAGGAAATAGGACTGACAGACTCAAAAGGCCACATCACTATTTGAACCAGAACTAAGGTAGCAATGCTGTTCTAAGAAATACAAGGAGCCAAAGGAACTTTCTTTGTCCTTATTGCTTCCCTTTTATTATCCAACAATCAATTCAGAAAATGTTAACAAAGAAAGGTAAAGAAAGGAAAACCCCTTAGATCCTTTTCCCTTCAACTTCTCTTACTCATCAGTAAGCCAAAGGTAGATTGTTCAACAAACGTGTGTGCCTTCCTGACAGAAACTAAGATTATTCTAAAGAGAGACACTTGTGCCCCTCCCTTTGGATAATAGACCATTGAGACAGATGGACCCCAATAAATTGGAATTTCCTCAGGAACCTCTTGCTGAGAAAAGAAAAGGCTGGAGTCCTGATGCTAGTCAGAGAGGGAGCTTTTCTCCTGGAAAGAGTTTTCACACAGTTCTAACAACTTGTGAGAACACTTTGCAAGACAGATTGGAGCTAGACAATGATGGATCAGTGACAGGCAGGATCACACCTTGACCAGGACTGCCTAGCTATGCATAACCCTTCCCTCTATTTAAACTTAAACTTCATGTCAAGATCCCAAGGATGGACTTTAGGGGTCACTGGGTCTCTTTGTTTAATCCTCTGCCCACCATGGCCATGGTGACTAAATCTACTTTCTCTACTTTCACTATTACTTGCCTCTCTAATTGGCATACTGGGGACAGATAGGGGGAACCTAGCTAGTTAGGGGGTGCCGAGGTTCAGGCTCTTACCTCAACAATACTGGTAACATGTGCATATCATAAAATGAAATAAAAATATGTAGTTTCATGTTGTGTATTGCAGTACTTCCATCAGTAAAAATCAAGCACATATATAAGAATGACATTACAAAATACAGCACAATTCTGCTGATTGTGCATACAGATGAAATGTTCATATATTTTATTTTAAAACAAGCATCTAGGAATATAAATATGAAAGGTTTACTTAGAATTATGTTAAATGGTCACTTTAAAGCATGACACATTCAGAGAGAGAGAGAGAGAATTTTAGTATCTTTAATAGTACTTTGTTTCTGTTTTTTAAAAGATTTTATCTATTTTTATTTTATTTGTATAAATGGTTTTTAAGCTTTATTTATATAATTTATTATTTCAAAAGGAAAGAACTGTGGCATAAAATCAAATACAATAAATAATACAATAAAATCAAATAAAAAGCAAAAATCTAACAGTGTAAATCAAGTCATGTAGCTCAAAGTCCAGCACCGGGGGCCCACTCATGATGATCTGGGCTCCAAAAGACTTGGGAAGTTCCACTTCTATGACTCTGCCATCCTCAACACACACAGCTTATCTGGTGGGCTCAGGCCCAATGGAATATTTGGTAGATGTCTCTTAGGTCCATTTGATGTATGGTATTGTTTAATTCAGATGTCTCTCTGTTAACTCTCTGCCCTGTTGACCTATCTAATGGAGACAGTGGGCTATTGAAGTCCCCTACTATTAATGAGTTGGGATTAATCTGGGTCTTAAAGTCCTGTAGTATTGTTTGTATGAAGTTGGGTGCACCAGAGTTTGGTGAATATATGTTCATGTTTGTAATACCTTCTTGATTCATTGTTCAGAATGAAGTGGCCCTCTTTATCTCTTCTGATTAGTTTTAAAGTCTATTTTATCAGATATTAGAATTGCAATGCCTGCTTTTTTCTTAGTACCATTTGCTTGGTATATTTTTTTCCATCCTTTCACCTTAAGGTAGTGCCTGTCCTTTAAAGTGAGACGAGATTCTTACAGACAACAAAAATATGGGTTTTGTTTCTTAATCCATTCAACTAGTCTGCATCTTTTGACTGAGTTCAGTCCATTGATATTTAAAGTTATTAATGAAAGATGCATATTGATTCCTGTCATTTTTATTTCTGTTCACATTCTTGGTGTAGCTGTGCATTTCCGTAGTTATACCTTCATTCAGTTTCTTTCCATAACTCCTTGGGTATAGTTGTTCCTTTCTTCAGCTCTCTGTATTTCTTCCAGAACTCTCTGAAGGGCTGGTTTTGTGGACATGAATTTTTTCAGCCTATTTATGTCATGGAAGATTTTTCTTTCTCCTTCAACTGTAACAGATATTTTGGCTGGGTAAAGTAATCTGGGTTGGCATCTGTGTTCATTTAGGACTGGGAATACTTTGGTCCAGGCTCTTCTGGCTTTCATAGTTTGCACTGAAAAGTCAGCTGCAATCCTGATGGGTGTTCCTTTATATGTCACTTGTTTTTATTTTGCAGCTTTCAGTATTGTCTCTTTGTTCTGTATGTTTAGTGTTTTTACTATGACATGCTGTGGAGAGTTCCTTTTCTGGTCATGTCTATTTGGTGTTCTTTATGCTTCTTGTGTTTGTGTGGGCATGTCTTTCTTTAATTTGGGGAAATTTTCTTGTACAATCCTGTTGAAAATCTGGTCCATACCATTATCTTGAGAGGGGTGCAGTGCCTGCTGAGCCATCTCTCCAGCCCCATATTTTTATTTTTATTTATTTTTGTTTTTAATGTGTGAGTGTTATGCCTGCATGTGTTTAAATGCACCCATGTCACACAGTGCTTGGAGGACAGGAGAGGGTGTTGGATCCCCTGGAACTGGAGCTAAGGAGGGTTGTTAGCTGCCATGTACGTTCAGGGATTCGAACCTGAGTCTTCCACAAAAACAGCCAGTGCTCTTAACCACTGAGCCATCGCTCCAGCCCCCAGTGTTCTACATGTATAAATGTTTTACCTACATGTATTTATGTGTACCACATGTGTGCCTGGTGCTTACAGAGGCTAGAAGAAGGCATGAGATCCCCTGGAACTAGAGTTACAGGGGGGTGTTAGCTGCTATGTGGGTACTGGGAACACACACACACACGCACGCTGAGTAAACAAATGTAAAAAAAACCTTCATATAAAAGCAAAAACTAATTTTTTAAAGAATAGTCTAAAGTGACCCTCAACAAAAAGAATAGCACTAGAGATAGTTCCATACCTGATTTCAAGTTATGTTACAAAGCAATAGTAATAAAACAGTATGGTATTGTCACTAAAAGAGACATGGAGATAAATAGAATAGAATAGTGGACCTAAATATAAGTCCATGCAACTTCATTCATCTGATTTTAAAGATGCCAAAAATATACACTGAAAACAGTATCTTCAACAAATGGTGCTGGGGAAATTGGCTATTTATCTGTAGAAGAATGGAACTAGATCCCAATCTCTTGTGAACACAAAAATCAACTCCAAATGGATCAAAGACCTGAAACTCTGACACTGATAGAGGAAAAGGTAAGGAGTAGGCAAAATGTAGGCATAGGTAAGGATTTTATATAAATAGAACTTCCTTACCACTCACCAAAATAAGGGTAACAGTTGACAAATGTTGTCATGAAATTAAAAAGTTTTAATTTCATGACAGCAAAGGAAAATATCAATTAAATGAAAAGGAAGCTTACAGAATTAGAGAAAATCTTTGCCAGCTATGTATCTGTCAGAGGAGAAATATCTAGAATACACAAAGAACTAAAAACAACAACAACCAAGTATCAAGAAAGCAAACAACTCAACCAAAAAATGGGCTATGGAGCTGAAGTTCTCAAAAGAAGAAATACAAATGAGTAATAAACATTTTAAAAATTGTTCAACATCATTGGCCATCAGGAAAATGCTAATTAAAATTACTTTGGGACTCCCTCTCACCCATCAGGATGGCTATCATCAAGAAAACAAATTGAGGGGCTCGAGTGGTGGCTCGGCACTTAAGAACACTGGTTGTTCTTGCAGAAGACCCTGCTTCGACTCCCAGCATCCACATGGCAGCTAACAACTGTCCGTAACTCCAGTCCCAGGGGATCCAACAGCCTCTTCTGACCTTCACAGGTATTGCACAACACAGGTGCACTTACCTACATGCAGAGTAATGCATGCATACACATGAAATAAAAATAATAAAATTTTTAAAAAAGAATACAAATTGACTATCCATGCTGGCAAGGATGTAGGGAAAGGGGAATCCATACTCACTGTTGGTGGTAATATAAACTGGTGCAGCCAATATGGAAATCTGTGGTGGTTTCTAAAAAACACTAAAAGTCAAACTACTGTTAGACCCATTTATATCATTCCCAGGCATATACTTAAAGGACTCTATATCCTATCACAGAGACACTTGCACATTTTTAATCACTGCTGCTCTATTCACAATAACTAGGAAATGGAATCAATCTAGATGTCCATTAACTGATAAATGGATAATGAAAATGTGGTATGTATATGCAATAAAATATTATCCAGCTTGTAGAGAAATGAAATTTGTAGGAAAACGGATGGGGGATGAAACTGGAAAATATACTGAGGTAGCCCGACCAGAAAGAAAAATGGAACATGTTCTCTCTCATATGCAGATCCTAGAATTGAATTGTTAGATTTGTGTACCTACAGTACCCTGGAGTACCTACAGAGGCTGGGAAGCTAGAAAGTGGCCACTGGGGCTGTGGTGTACATTATATTAGTGTACTGTCATATGCTCTTGGATCTCACTGAGAAGCTAGCTCTGGAAGTGGGGTTGCCTCCCCCCCCATTTCAGACCAAAGCATGTTTGTCTCAAAGTGTCCTCCAATGTTTGGGAATATGCTGACCCCACTTACCTCTGTGATAGGAAAGGAAGAAAACAACAAAGCCAAGAGTAAAAACATTATGTCACAGAGAACAACTAAAAGGTAAATCATTTCCAACAGATGTTACTATTGTTTATTACATGGCATAAAAATACCCGCAGTGGAAAAGAGAAGCTAGAAGTCCAGCCTTGGGAAGCTAATCCATGTGAGGGAAAGCTCAATCAGGAATTCCAGTTGACTGCCTCAACAGTCAGTTTTTGCTAGATGTTATGAGCACCAGCTATGATGATGTTATCTTTATTTATTGCAATTTGTTCTTTTACTTGGAAGCCTCATCTGAGGAGACAGTCTCTTCTGCCAGGGACTCTAGATAGTGAACTACAGCTGGTTGCCTTAAGAAGTTGTGGTTTTTACTGTATATTTGTAAGCCAATTTGATGTCACCTTTATGCTGTATTTGTTCTTTTACTTGGAAGCCCCATCCAAGGGGACACTCTGCTCTATCCAGGGCTCTCTTCTGTTGAGAACTCCAGCTGCGTGCCTTAAAGGGGCTTCCCAAGTTAATTTCTGCCAGATATCTTGAGCACTCAATTTGATGATGCTTTACTATCTCTCCGTACCACTTGCTATTCTTTCTTTTACTGTGTCTTGCTGTATGATTAATAAACTCACTTATTCAAAAAAATATGGCTATTATAGATCATTTCCAGACCATATAGAGCAGGAGAGGTTTGGGAAAGAGATCTTAAGAGAGGGAGGATAGCAGAATGAATATATGTGATATGAAAGTAGGGAGGAAACTGGGGGTAGAAAGGTTTAAGTAGGGATGGAGAAGGTTTAAGGAGGAAGTGGGGGGACAGTTAACAAAAATGAAGGATGTATGAAAAAGCATGTAGAAATCTACTAGTATACAAGCTAGTTAAAATATAACTTTAAAAAGAATTTGATGGGAGGTATCCTGCATAAGTAGATAATGCTGTTCCCAGAAACCATTAAAAAACTATTTAGCAAAAAATCTCAGTGCTGTGTAAGGGATACCTCCTTATGACTTTTTGGTCAAGAAGGTTCTAGAGGGCCCCCAAACAATACAGGCTAATGCCATTGCTCTTGGTTGCCCACCAGAACCAAATGATAAGACTATTGCTGAAGATATCACACACCTTGGTTGTAAGACACACAGAAAACAAGTTAGAATTGAGCTGGAATCTTCCTCCCTGCTGGCTAGCTTTCACGGTACTGGAAGGTGCTATGCAGGCTGCTGGAAGAGGAAAATCATCAAGACAGGTAGCAGGAACCCTGTGAACTACAATACCAACATGCCCAGCAAGATGTGTGTTCTAGTGTTCTTTTCTGTTGCTATAATAAAACGCTGACCAAAAGCAACCTGGGGAAGGGAAGGATTTATTTAAGCTTACAGGTTATAATCCATCATTGAGAGAAGCCAAGGCAGGAGCTCAAACAAGAACCTGAAGGCAGAACCTTGAAGCAGAGACCAGGGAGGAACACTGCTTACTAGTTTGCTTCCCTCTGGGTTGCTCAGCTACCTTCCTTATACAACCTAGGTTCACCTGCCCAGGGACAGCACTGCCCACAGTGGCTGGGCCCTCTTACATCAATTAACAATCAAGAAAAATGCCCCACAGACATGCCACAGGCCAATCTGATGGAAAAATCCCTCTGCTGAGGCTCCCTCTTCCCAGGTGTGTCAAGTTGACAACTGATGCTAACTATGACCATGTTCCTGCTGTTGCAATAGTGACATTGACTGTTATGGGGGTAATCAACTAATTTTGGATTGGATTTTAGGCCCACTCCAGAGGAGCAATTCATACTGTAAACTTGGTCAAAAGCCCGTGATTTGGGGAGGTCATTGGCCCTAGAAGGGAACCTACTACTCTTGCTTTGCTAAATGCCTTCTAAATATTTTTGTTTATACTGCAAATTGTGCTGCACTCAACCTTGGTCAGAGAAGTTTCTGTTTGCAATGGGTAATAGTGCAGAGACTCATAACAGGTCAATGTACTGAGAATAAATGACTTTTTTTTGTTTTTTGAGACAAGGTCTCACTATGTAGCCGTGGCTAGCCTGGAACTTACTATGTAGACCAGGCTGGCCTCACTCTCTCGACAATCTACCTGCCTTTACCTCCCAAGTGCTGAGATTAAAGGCATGTGCCAAAAGACCGGGAACTATAAAAGAAAAGGCCAAAAAAGTGTAAGAGCTGGGGAATGGGAAGGAGTACTGTAAAATGCTGTCTTCTGGAAGGAGTGCTATAAAATAACGGTTGCACCCATGAACTGAGGCTGCCTACACAAGACTCACACAAACTTAGACTTATCAACATTCTATCATGGATGCAGGAAGGGCTCAGAAGACCCCATTCCTTCTGGGGAGTTATAATCAGTTAATGGTTTCTTGCAGAGGGGAAGTAATTCTCCTCAGTGATATAGCCACTGGTACATTACCCCCGAAATAAAAAACATCCATATTCATGCATGCAACCTTAATTAAATGCAGTCAGTCACAAAAGCAAACCCCCCCCAAAAAGCAAAACCAAAAAACAGCAATAAAAAGGTGTGAAAGTGGGAGAGGGCCTTGAGAAGGAGATGTTCAGTGGAAGAGGGAAGTGGATGAGAGAGGATAATGGAGGGCTATTATTAAAATTCATTATATATATGAAATAATGAAAGAAGAAACTTTGTTGATGCAAAAATTGAGGCTAAGGGAAACTGAGATGTTTTCTTAATATCACAACCTGCTGAAGAAAATCCCCCAAACTTTTGCTTCCTGACATGATAAATGAAAATTTGGATCTTGTTCTCTTGTTCTATAAAGATAGCATATGACTTTCTAAATTAGTGTTTGTTTTATGGTTTTATAGGCATGAAAGAACAATGATTCATTTTAGACCAAGTGCTACTTCAGATATTGTTAAGGTCCGCTGGTTATTCATCTAATTTCCATCTGGGATGATAGTTCTCTTCGGCTGTGTAATACTCATGAATTCTAGGGACTATGACTTGATCATTTTGGTGAAAGTTATTACTATGCCCACAATATACATAAAATAAAAATGGAGACATCTGTATTTCAGCAATAAATTTGGGTATCTGAATATTTAACTTTGTATGATTGATAGAATAACAGAAAATTAGCAGAGGTGTAAGGTTTGATGATATATATATTTACATATTGTTTCCCAAATAACTGGTTTAAGAGAATTCCTAAGTAGATTTTATGCAAATACTTATTTTACATGAGGACCCTGAACACCTATGGATTTTAGTATCTGCAGGGGTTTTTATGATACTGAAGGACAACTGTATTTGTATTCTGACTTCCAAATTTTAGCCCCTGAAATGGGATTTTTTGTCATTTGTATGCAGATAAGGAGCATTTATGTCTCTACGAATCATATGAACTTGATTCAAACCATACCTTCACACATTCATTCATTCAGTAGTTAGACCTCCAGCTATTATTGAGTTCCTATTATGTACCAGGCACTTTCCTAGGCATTGTATAAAGCTCAAATACTATGAGTATGGAGAGTGTGGAATGATCTAACATAGGGCTTCTGTTTCTAAGGTTCCAAAGGAAGGGAAGGGACACACGGAGGCATTTGCAAATACCGCACTGTGTGATACACTACTGGAAGCGTGTATTTAGTAAAGGCTTAGCCAAAACCTAAGAAAAGGTTGTCAGCCAAAAGAAATGTCCAAATTGGTTCCTTTAAGTGCAACACTTTAAAGTACATTTAACATACACCCCATGAATACTTTAAAAGGTACATTTCTAAACCTTATGAATATGAAAACATAACTTGTGATATTCTATCTAAAATAAGACAACTAACAAATGTTGGCTCTCAAATAATTATATATTAGAAATGGTAAGAGCTATCAGGACAGGGCACCATGGTTTTAGAAAGCAACCTATAAAAATGTATTACATCCCTCAACAACTTGATTTTTCCCATTAACAAAAGGAAATGTAGGAATGGACCATTTATTCTGTCAACCTTTGATGTTCACCCTACACCAACCAGCTGTGTTCATTGTGGGACTACATAGTCACACAAAGCAAACAGAGCTCAGCATCACTGAGCTGAAAAACCAGCAGAAATGGATAAATAAAATAAATATTTCAAAAATTATCCCAAGGGCAATGAGTGGTAAGAAGTTCTTCTCAACATACAGTCCAGAAATAATTTATGACATCTTATATTTTAAAACTAAATAAATAAAACCACCATTTCGTGACCAGAACTATGTTCCTATTTTATCACACAGGGAAGCAGTATAACAATTCATCTTGGAAAACAAGTTTTAAGTTCTGACTACTTGAGTTCAAACTCCAGCTCAGCATTTAAAACCAGCAAGATCTTGAGTAGTATAAATTGTGTAAGTTCCATTTTGCTCCCTTGAAAATAAAGCCTACTTGGTAGTAACGTCGAGATGGTTGAGTTGCTATTTGGCAAGGCATACTGCTCAGCACAGAGTGAGTATCTATACTCACTATCTATAAGCCATGGGTTGCGGTAAATATTCAAACTCATTTCAATTCCTTGCTCTCCTAGCATTATAAAAGGAGATTTGAGCACATATTTTCTCCATGTACTTTTCAGTCACTAATTTGTATGTTTGGCATTTTTCTTATAAAACCTAATGAGACTATAGGACCCCAATAAAGTCTCTAAATGGCTTGTTTGCCAACACATGGATTTTGCTCACTGCAGGTACTTGGGACTATGAATATTCAACATCCCAGCTTCCCCATTTCTATTTTCATCTCCTTCTTCTCAAAGGCACAGTAGACAATTTAGGTTCAACTCCATAAATAAGCCAACTTCAGGATTGGTATTCCAGTAATCAGAGAGATACTGTCAGAGGTTTTAGCACAATCATGAGATACCACTAGCAGAACTTGGTCTCTGATACTTTTCTCAATGGATTGGATATCTATTTTAGAATGAGAATTTTTGGCTCTAAAATATTCTCTAGATCTCAGACAAAACAATGATCCTTTAATTTATAGAGTTAAATTTCATCCACCACTATAAAACCTGTCAGCATAAAGCAAATACATATTCACCTTAAAAGACAAAGGTGTGCCATTCTTTCATCCACTGCACATTCATGTCAGTGGATACACATGACATTTACCCCCTTCATCTTTCCTTCTTTGCCCTTCTGTTTCAAATTCCACTGGGGTTGTTCTTTAAAAACTCAGCCAACTCATATAACTCTTAATGAATGGGTATGGTTTCAACCTCTCAAGATGATTGTTACTATATATTTCCAGGTTCAAACAGTTTGTACATGCACACCCACACATGCATGTGTGTTTCTCTGTATTGCCTGTTATAATGAGGCAGTAATGTAGAAGATCACAGGTCATAAGTCAGCCATGCTAGAGCTTCAGTACCAGGTCTACATTTATTAGCTATATTTTGTGGATTTTTTTGTAACTGGGATGAAATATTTGAATAGGAAAATTTAGGGAGTGTATTGGCTACTTTTATCATCACTATGACAAAAAAAATCTGACAGAAGCAACTTAAGGGAGGAAAGACTTATTTTTTGCTCATGGTTTAAGGGCATGTCAGTCCATCATGGCAGGGAAGGCATGGCCAGGGGAGCAGCTCAGTGTGTTGATGGCAGTGTGAGGCAGCTGCTGCATCATGGCAGCTGACCAGGAAGCAGAGGAGCTAAACTAGAAACAGAGGTGGGTATAACCTTCAAAGGCCTGCTCCTGGTAACCCACATCCTCCAGCTCGGCCCCACACCTCCAAAGTTCCATAACTTCCCGAAAGAATGTAGCCAGATGGGAACCTAGGACTCAAATACAAAAGCGTGCAGGGGACATTTCCAATTCAAATCATTGGTTCCCAGTGTCAAAGATTTCAGCCCATCATAGTGGATTGGCATAGTGAAACAAAACAGGTAGCAAGGAAGCAAGATGAGAGAATGACTGTGTTTTCTCCTATTTTATCTTTTATTGCATCTGAAGCAGGCGAGCAGAGGAGATAGCTTAGCTTGGGACCCTCATTTGTTCTGGGGTTATACACATGCCCCTCTGTTATACACTGGGCAGCCTAGATCCTTGAACCACATGTACTCTACACACGCAGCCTTCTACAAACAATGCACCTAGAACCCATTCATCCCATGCCTGTATTAGCATACACATATTACCATCTCTGAACAATGCTATAAATTTCCCTGGCCCTGATAGCTACCAAATTTAGACAGTTTCCATTCAAGCATATTCCCAGTGTATCCAGGGATGAAGAACAGAAGGAGTAATCTGGCCTGAACTAGTTTTGGGTGCATGCGCAGTATGGCAAAAGTATGTCCTCTAGTAACCTTTTAGGGAAAAATCTCTTATTTACCATCTTATGCCTATCCATACATTGTGGGAAGGGACACGAGTAATAGATAAATAATTACACAACCTAATCTATCAATCAAAATAGAGAATTACCCAAAATAGGTCCCTTAGTAACCAGCCCCTCCTTCCCTTAGTCCCTGTGAAAGAGATCCCAGGCTGTAGCCTGGGGCGCTTGGGAGTTCTCACTCATATGGCTTACTGCCAATCTTGACAATACATCTTTCTTTAATCTGTGCTTTGCTCCAAATACAATTATTTTCTTCTTTTGCAAATCTATGTGAGCCCTTGTTTTCAATTCTTTGGATAAGTGGGGCCAAGAACCTGGAAACATCCAGCCTAAACCCTAACCATCAGTAACATATCTGGGCCCCAGTCTACGAGATGGCTGCCCAGATTTAGAGAGGGTCTTCTCCCCTTAGTTAGCCTTTCTGGAAATTCCTTCACAGACACATCCAGAGATAAACCTTACCAATCTCCTAGGCCTACCCAATCCAATGAAGTTTGCAACTAATGTTAACCATTATACTAGGCGTGTATGATTATGAAACCATTTCCTCTCCTCAACATCAGTTGTCCCACATACACATTGGGCTTATCACAACAAACAAATAAGATAAGATACATTATTATGGATGAGGCATAGGAGAGAAAGTGTGTGTAACCTACATTTTCTCAAACTGTGTGTTTTATATAAACAATAGAAACTCAGCCAGGTATAGTGGCATGCGTTTGTAACCCCAGCACTTGAGGGGCTGAAGCAGGGAGATCAGAGTTCAAAGCCAGCCTAGGCTACATAACAACACCCTGTCTCAAAGAAAAAACAAATAAAATAAATAAATAAATAAATAAACAAACAAATAAATAAATAAGAATTTCAAATCCCTCTGGTTCACTCTTTTCATCTGTACCTGAATACCTTCTCTACTATTATTTGTGAGAATTACTGCAAGGGTTTGCTGCGTTCACAAAATCTTCTGTGATAGTATTGGCTTTGAACTATCAAAAACTAGCCTCTCTTTAACAGTACCCCACCCTTCAGTATCCTCTAGAAGAGCATCATTTTCCATGCCAGGGTGGGGGGAGCAGCTTTTGCTTTACATCAAAGTGGTGAACTATGAAGTCTTTGAAAGAACTGGTTAATGATATGCCACACTGTGCTCCAGACATTGACGGGGAAAAAGACCCTCTACCCTCTTTCCAGCTTTGTTCTGCATCTTGTCACCAACCCCTGAGAAGCACTGCTCTTTTCTCAAGCGCTTATTGTTTGAATGTTGAATGTCCCCCAAAGGCCCATGTGTTAAAGGCTCGATCCCTAGCTTGGCTCATTGGGAAGCAGTAGAAACTTTAACTGGTGAGGTCTGCTGAGAAGTCTTCAGGTCATCAGGTTTTGCCTTTGAAAGAGATAGTGGGACCCTGGTCCCTTCTTCCTTTCTTTTGCTTCTTAGCTACCAAGTGAATAGTTTTGTTCCATTATACACTCCCACCATTATGGGTTGCCACAGGCTTAAAGCAATGGGCCAAAGGCTCATAGGCTGGAACTTCCAAAATTATAAGGCAAAATAACCATTTTCTTTTTATTAGTTGATGATGTCAGGCATTCATTCATAATAGTAAAAGAAAACTGATGAACACAAGTGAAAGCCTCATGAGGAAACCTGTTTCTGTTGAGGACCAACTCTTGTCAATGGGCCTCAGCATTTGTTCCTAGCAACAAGCTTGGAAGTACACCTTGTTCACCTGAATCACATGCTGTCTGTACCCTGTCAGTGTCCTCTTGGCCCTAATTAAATGTCATCATTAGCATCTCTTTGCCTGTGCCTTTTCCATGGCTTGCATACCCTGTTTATGGGTAAGTTTCTTGGACATACTCTCCAACCAATGACCCACAGGAATATGTACAGATAACTCTCCTGCTTGTGCTCTACCTTGACTTCTAGAGTTCCCCTGCACAAGGAAACTCCACTTCAGCCACAATGGGAGCACTTCCTTCATTTGCTCTTTTCTTACCTGTCTTACTGTCTCATACCATTATTAGTGTCTCTTAGAATTATCTCCCAAAGAAATTGCTTTACTAAAATTTTTGGCTCAGATTCTATCTCTTAGAAAACATAAACTAGAACACCTTCTCATCTCCTAGATTTTCTCTCTAGGAAGAAAGAACACAAATCTCTTCACAGGTCCTCATTCCTCGTTGCTTTGTTTCCTGATTTTAGAATATTTGCATAAACATTATGAGCTACCTTTGGGGTAAAACTCAAGTCTGATCATTCATGTTTTGTATATATCTTACACATATAGCCTAAAGGCAATTTTACACATTTTTAGTGAACCAGCATTTTGACTATGACTTATCATATAAAATTAAGTCTGGTATTCAAGAGGTTTCAGATTTTGGAGCATTTCTGATTTTCAGCTGAGAGAGGCTTAATCTACATTAGTTGATCATTCCTCAGACACAACCAGGCTTCAAGTTCAACACAGCCCCAACTAGTTTCTCTGTAAAACTATAACTGTCCTCTCATATACAGAGGCTCTCTTTCTCTTTCATAATCTTTCTTGGGTTGTGTGCCCTATCTATATGCTTTTCTAGTTTCTAAAAATTCCCCAATTGCCATGATGGAACTGCTGTGTTATAATTCTGTTTTATTAGCCAGTGATGGCATCTCATCCCAAAATTTGCAAGGGCTAAGAACATATCTAACTTGCTGTGGGTTGAATGGTAGCCCCCCGCCCCCCAATATGTCACTGTCTTAATTCCTACAACCTATGACTATTACCCTATTTGGAAAATTTATCTTTGTAGGTACAGTTAAGTTAAAGTTCTTGAGCTATGGAGCTCATTATGCAATGTGGATTCTACATTACCCAAGTAAGTTCAAGTCCGCTGGTTAAGCATCTCTGTAAGAAACACACAGAAGACAAAAGAAAATACAATGTGACCATGGAGGCAGAAATTGGAGCAGCCATGCACCAATGAAGGCTTAGACTCACAAGAAACTGGAAGAGACAAAGAATATATATTCTTCCCTGAGCTTTCCAAGGCAGTGTGATCTGCCAACACCCCGAGTTCAGAATTCTGCCCCCATGACTATAAAAAAATAAATTCCTGCTGTTTGTCAATGGAGAGTTTTTGAATGTCACAATGTGTGTCTAGGATTACTCTATGGAATCATAGAGTCATGAAACTTAAGAGATTATAAGGATATTAAAGACCATGTGGTTCAACTTCCCCTAGTACAGGACCACTTTCCAAAGTTCTAGAAGTATGGCCATTCGACCTCTTTTTTGAACATTTCTCTAATGAATACAGCATCCCTTCCTACCATAGCCCTCTTTGCTTATGGGCAACTTTAGCTGTAGAATCTTGTCTTCACTAAGCCCTAATTCACTCATTATGGTTTCTATCGCACTATCAAAATTCTACCCCAAAATTTCATAAATAAGTCCAATTCTTCCTTCATAGAACTCTTAAGTTGTTAAAATCACCTGGTATGTTCCCCCAGCTATCTCATGTAGCAACTAGCCAAGCTTAACTTACAGCTCCTAAGATGATTTCTAAGCCTTTCATATCACATCTTTCTGTAGATACAGTCTCGTTTACCCATACAACTCAAAATATATCACTGAGAACAGAATGCACTTTACATAGAACTCAGGTGGAGCAGAGTGATACCATTAACTCCTTTGTTCTGTGCTTAAATCATGCATCCCAAGACTGCATTAACAACATATAGAGTGATGTCATATTGTTGGGGAATGCTGTGTTAAGTTTGACTCCTTTCACAACAGGGGCCTCCTGTTCTCTGCCTGACTTATCTGGAAAGTGCCTCCAAGCACAGATGCCTGACCTTATTTGGAACATGACCTTTGGCATAGTTACCTGCAATAAAACTGCCCCCAGGTTTTTCCTATATGATAATTGGGCATTGCCCTATAGCCAGATGATAGGTTCCCCCTACCACATGTAAATAAAGCATGCTATGAACACCTATCAGCTGAAGCTTTGGCTGTTGCCTCCACACTATATTTTTCCCTGACCCCCATTGAAGAAATGGAGCTGTATCACTGAATCTGACTCCCTGGAAGGTTTTTTCCGTCCATGCTCACTGGCTGTCCTGACCCCGTTCATCACTTCTGCTCCCTTTGTTCTCTTGGGTCAGTGACCAACGGCCCAGGAGAGGAGGGAGAGACCCACATCATATGACTGATTCATTGTGACATTCCTGGAAACTGAAACCTAAGTGTTCCACAATTTTCTGTTAAATCTGGTTGATTTTGGAATTTGTGAGTAGTTTTATTTACCTCTGGAAACTGCTTCCTGTTTGTTTCAGCTAATTTTTCCAGGCTGTCAAACACTTTTTAATCCTGCCCTGTCTGGCATATTCATTTGTTTTGGATGCCTCTCACTTCTGTGCTAACCACTCCTGGAACTTAACACTCTCCGGGCTCCGGTTTAACCCCTTCCTCAACAGACTCTTAGAACACTCTCAGACATCTTTATTTAAGCTATTATTCTTTGCTCTTGACTCTTATCACATATCACAGTCAATTTGGGGGCCGGAACTCCAATCTCTGAAGTACCTTCCATCTGTGATCTTCTTTCATTCTTTCTATTATATTAGAAGCCGACATGTACTCAAAATTGTGAACCATGTTAGGATGTATGTAATTTTAAGGGGTGGCTAGCACTTTATAAGATCTTGAAAGACAACCAAATTTTTTAAAGATTTAAATATTTTAAACTATTTGTTTATGTATGTGCCTTCAGTGTGGGTTGGTGCATGTGAGTACAGTGCCTGCAGAGGCCAAAAGAGAGTGTCAGATCTCCCAGAGCTGGAGTTATAGGCAGTTGTGAGGTACTCAGTATGGATGCTGGGAACCGAGCTCTGCTTCTCTGAAAGAGCATTACAGGCTCTTAGCCACTGAGCCATCTCTCCAGCCCACAAAGACAAACAGCGTTTTATAAATGCATCAAAACCGAATACTAGGTATGATTCTGTGGAATTATACCCTTTTGGTGAGACAGACTCTCATTATCTAACCTAGGCTGGTCTTGAGCTCACTATTCCCCTGCCTCCATTCCCTGAATTCTGGGACTGCAGGAATGCACTACCATACCTACTTTATTTTTAAGAAGGTTCACAGGGGCCAGGTGTGGTGGCACATGCCTTTAATCCCAGCACTGAGGAGGCAGAGGCTGTCAGATCTCTGTGAGTCTGAGGCAAGCCTGATCTATATAACAAGTACCAGGACAGCCAGGGCTACACAGGGAGAAAAAAAGGATATTCACAGTAAAGAATTGGCAGTTGTTTGGTATTCTGTTCTCTGAGTTGCAGTGTAAACCTGAAGAACTCAAAAGTGGCCTAGTAGACTAGTTCCATTGATGGCATCACCATTTGACACCATCAACATTGACTAAGAAACAATATATTGTAGTGCACGTCTTTAATCACAGAACACTGGAGTTTGAGAGGCAACAGTACCACAAGTTCCAGGCTAGTCTAGGATACATGGCAAGCCCTGTGTTGTATGACACTTTTCCTGAAGAGACAAAGTACAAATATCTATTCACCCCAGGTATGGAAGCAACAACAGAGCAAAGTAATGATTATAGTAAAGTTCAACATGACTCCAATGAGTTTGGAAAGCTAGAACCTTAGAAGTCTCTGCACAATTTGCAGGTAGCTCCACAGATCAGAGTCTCCTCTCCTTCGCAATCCTTTCTGCTTATATAGCCTTGGGGAAGGAGGAGTCTTGTGACTCTGGTTTCAGAGATTTCCTGAGACATGAGTTGTTTACTTCCAGAGTCTTAAGGAGCCTCCTTTTAGAACTTTCTAAGTCTTAAGGAGCTTCCCTTTAGAACTTGTGAGTTATAGATACTTTCCTCCAGGATAGAATGTTTCACCTGGGAGGAAATCGCTATATAACAACCAATACAACAAGAATTTTTAAAAATCCTGATTCAGTAAACAAGGACTCAGAGTTCACAATAATACACACTATCTTGTTGACACTTTCAGGCTGTTTATTTTTATTATTATTATTTTTTTTTTGAGACAGGAACTCACTATGTAGGCTGGCCTCAAACTCAGAGATTCCTCAGCCTCCAAAGGCTTGTACCATCACACCTGATTTCAGGTTTCTTTTTATTTAACTTAAAGACATACTGATTTTTTTTTTTGGTGTTTTTGAGACAAGGTCTCCCTATAGCCCCAGCTGGCCTGGAACTCACTATGTAGACCAGGCTGGCCTTGAACTCACAGAGATCCGCCTGCCTCTGCCTCCTAAGTGCTGGGGTTAAAGGTGTGCACCACCATACCCAGCCAAAGACATACTGATTTAAAAAAAAAAGTAAATGAGTAAGATAAGGAGAGGTAACATGCCTGGAGGAAAAGAAACTACGTTTTTATGTCATTTTTTCTGATTATTTTCTTCATTTATTTTTGTTTCTGCTGCTTTGAAAAGGAGTATGACTCTGTAGCACAGGCTGGCCTCAAACTCACCATCCTCCTACCTTAGTCTCCTAAGTGCTGAAATTATACACATGTAGCACTGAGCCTTCTTAATTTGGCTTAATTTGGCATCTTAATTTCTTTTCTGATAATTTTTAAGTGGAGTAGTTTGTGATAGGAAAGAGATATAACAAAAATAGTCAGAAACCTCAGCAAATTAAAAACAATAGAAATCATACAAAGTATAGTCAAAGAGTATAACAAAATTAAATGAGAAATCAATACAGAAATACACCTGGAAAAACCACTAAATATTTATGAACTAAACAATATACTCGAAGTAGCCCATAAGTCAAAATAAAAAGCTGAAAGAAAAAATAAAGATTTCAAGCTAAAATAAAATTATAATATGTAAAAAATTGTATTGCTGCAGCATGAAACTAAAACATTATACTACAAACATATGACAAACACTATATAATTCCATTTATATGAAGTGCCTAGTGGAGACAAGTTCATAGAATCATAAAGTACAATAGAATCTACCAGAGCTGGGAGTCGGGAGGAATAGGGTATAATTTTTCTATCTGGGATGATGGAAAAATCCTGAGGATGAGGTGGTGATGAGAGCATAGCATTGTCAATGCACTTGATGCCACTAAATTGTGGTTTAGATGGAGTATCCAAGATGATATTTGTTCTAGTTTGTGTTCAATTGCTGTGACAAAACACGCTGACCAATACCAACTTGGGGAGGAAAGGGTTTATTCAGCTTACATCTCCCAGGTTGCACTTCATCAGGGAGCCCAAGGTAGGAACTCAGGACAGGAACCTGGAAGCAGGAGCTGGAGCACAGGCCATGGAGGAACGCTGCTTACTGGCTTGCTCCCCTCGCCCCTGCTCTGCTTGCTCTCTTATCCAACACAGGCCCACCTGCCCAGGGATGGCACTACCCACAGTGGGCTGGGCCCTCCCACATCACTCAACAATCAAGAAGGTGCCCCATGGACTGGCCTGTGAAGGCAATTCCCTAATTGAGGCTCCCTCAACCCAGGTGTCAAGTTGACGCTAAAGCTATTCAGCACAATATTCTACTGGATTAGAAGCTACCTCAATGTGACTCTGTGAATGAGAAGAATCAGGGCAACAAAGAGGCAGACTTTATTCCAAAAAGAGAAATAAGCAAACATCGGGAATCCCAAAACAGATGACAGGAAAACTGAAAAACCCAGAAATGCTACAACAGACAAAAGTAACAAACAGCTGATGATTCGAGCTCCAGCTCCCTTGTTGGGGGGTGGGGGGCAAAAGCCCCATCCGCAAGGAAAGCCAGGCAACTGTAGTGAAAACAGACTGGCAGTTCTAGCCACAGGACACACCCTCAGTTGTCACAGATCTTAAATCCAGATGGAGGCGAGGGGGGCGCATATGTGTCTGTGACTCTTCCTTAGTGGCAGACCAGCATTATAGATGAAATCCGCTTTGCAACACACATAGTTCAGAGGACTAAAGCCAAGTGCCATCTTGAGACTGAGCTACTGTGGTACCTGAAAACAAGAAACAATCACAAGTCGTCATAGAGGCAGTGAAAACCCTGCCTCAGTATCTGAATGGGATACTGACACGAGAGACAGTAATAGGAAAAGGGAGACTTGGATGGGAAAACACTCAGAAGTTTAGGCAGAAGGAATCTTGGACTCTGAAGGGCCCAGTGGCCAGTGTCTCACCTCTGGTGAGGAGTGAGCCCCATCGCCTGAGGAGAACAGAAAGTAATTCCCTGAACCTGTGTCAGAAAATTGCTCAGTCGACAGAGCGGCCCCCTGCTATGTACACTTTGCTGCTAAGTAGGACTGAGAACTTTGAATTCAGGCCCAGCAGCTCACCTGATTTCTGTAGCCTCCACCCTTGCACAAGGTGTGTTTACTGCTGGGCAGGATCTGAAAGAACTGAGACCAAGCAGAAGAGACATTTAGAGTCCCAAATAGACATGACCAAAGAACCTGTCCACAACACATTGTAGTTAAAAATGCTAAAAGTACACAACCAAAAACAATATTAAAGCCTGCAATAGAAAACTACCTCACTAGGACAAACCCATCAGAAAAGCATCATACCTCTCAGCAGAAACCCTGAAAGCCAGAAAAGCATGGCTGGTATATTTCAAGTCCTAAGAGTAAATAACCGCCAACGGAGGCTGTTATATCCAGCAAAAATGCCTTTTAAAAACCAGTGCGAGAAATAAAGATCTTCAAAGATTAGTACAAACTAAAGTGATTTGTGACCACCAAGACAGCATTATCGAAAATACTTAAAAGAATCCTATGGACAGAGTAAGAGAAAGAAAGATCATCTCAATCACAAGACTATACGGGAAAAAATTAATTTTGTGAAAGGAATAGATGAACCAAGGAGAGTTAGGAAAGAATAAATCATGTCCATTTCATTAAACCAACAAATCTCCAATATGAATAGAAGAGAAATAAAGCACAAATAATATTCAAATCATCAAAACAAAACAAAACAAACAGTACAAGAATCAGCAAATGCCTCTTGATAGATAGTAACACTAAGTGTACATAGTCTTAACTCTCTAATTAAAAGAGAGAGTAACTGATTAGATTAAAAAACAAGATCCAACTTCTGTTGTCATCTTCATGTAATATGCTTCACTGGCAAAGACAAATAAACTGAAAATGGAAGCGTATAAGTCACTATATCAAATGTGGAAACTGAAAGCAAGCTCTTTTTGGCTATATTCATATTTACAAAGAAGCCTTCGGGTCAAGATTAGATAAAGAAGGTCATTACCTGTTAATAAATGGAACAATCTAGCAAGAAAATATAATAATTGCAAATATCCGAGCTTTAGTGTACGTAATTCCATAGAAGAAAAACCCTGTTGGATACAAAGAAACAGACAGGTCGAGATAAAATGGTGGTGAGCAACTTCAATACTCTACTCTCATTAATAGGTTATTGACTAAAAATCAACAAAGAAATCTGAGCATTAAACTGTATGATAGGTCCAGTGGAGTTAACAGAAATTTATTGAATATTACATATATGTTTAATATAGTCATACTAAACGGGGAAATATTGAAAGCATTTAATGTAAAATCAGGAATGAGATAAAAGGTGTCCACTCAATTCTTGAAATTATATATTAAAAAGAAAAATAAAAGCAATACAAATAGGAAAGAAAAAAGTCATACACGTAAGATAAAAAGTAAAAATAGCAATAATATGCAATCTCATAGGAAATAATAGAGAAAGGACTACTTCCCAACTTATTCCATGAGGTTAGCATCATCTTAATATGAAAATCAAAGAACAATATCACAAGAAAACTACAAGCCAGTATCATGATCATGAATCTATCGATATAATATTTAACAAGTGAGATTTATCCCAAGAATACAGGCTACCTCATCATTCAAAAATTACTCCTCCTCCTCCTCCTGCTCCTCCTGATAATAATAAAATGTTACAACTAAAAATCAAAATCCATATTATTATGTTACACGCAGAAAAACCTTTCAACAAAATTTAGCATCTATTTGTAATAAAAATTTCCATAATCAAAGTGCAGAGAACAAGTGTCAGTGGAGTTCTCATCCACAAATAAGATATCAATATCCCCCCACCCCAAGGCCCAGGGACCATTGTGGAAGAGAGGCCAAAAAAAATTGTAAGAGCCAGAGGTCAAGGAGAACCTGAGCTAAACAGTATCTTCTAGACATGACAGCATCACTGCACTCATGAACTCACAGTGATGTAAAGCCTGATGGAATATTTAAGGAAAATATGGGTTTTAACCCTTGTTTTCTTTCTCTGTCCCAGTCATCAATGTTCGTCTAACAAGTTTGTGGTTAAAACGCTGACACAGCTTGCTAGAACCACTGGCTTTGTGTCCTGATGAAACTTCCTCGATTCTGTTTGCCTCAGAGAGACTTCTGCAATGACTTTCAAACGGTATTTTTAGCATGTTTTTCTTTTCCAAATTTATAATAATTTGCCTGATCTTAGGATTTTGCTGATAGCCAATCAATATGTAAGTTTCCTTCTCACTGTAATCCAATGCCTAAGTTACGAAAGCTATGTGCTGCTTCCCTTCAGGGTCCAGACTTTGAGGCTTGACCTTGCTGGACCAGGCAGCAACCTAAATAAAATACCTCCTTCCTGTACACTCCCGGTGTCCTTCCTGATCTTTCCTACAACAACTGCAGCTGAGGTTGCCTGCACAAGGCCTACACAAGATCAAGACAGTCAACATTCTAGCATGGAGCAGGAAAGGGCTCACAAAGTACCGCCCCTAACTAAACTGCTATTGATAGTTGATGACTGTTAGAGAAAGTCAGTTTTATTTTTTTAATTTTATTCATTTTAATTTTACTCATATGAGTGTTTAGCCTGCATACATGTAAATGTACTATGTGTGTGCAATGCCAGTGGAGGCCTGAAGAGAGTGTCAGATTCCCCTGGAATTAGAGTTATTGACAGTTGTTAGTCACCATGTATATAGTGGGAACTGAACCTGGGACCTCTGCAAGAGCAGCAAGTGCTCTTAACTGCTGAACCATCTCTCCATCCCTGAGTCAATGGGGCCCCTGGTAGGTGACCATGCTCTAGTGGATATACCCACACCCAAGAGTATGTGGGCAGCACAAATTGGACTCAGTGGGCTATTAAAAAAAAGAGAGAGAACAAAAAATTGGGAGGGGTGGGGAAGTAGGAGTGGATCTGGGAAGAGTTGGGGGAGGAGGGAGAGTAAATTATGATCAAAATATATTGTATGAAATTCTCAAAGAAATAATAAAATATTATCTTAAAAATACTTTCAACATGCTAGGACTACGTGGAAACACCCTTAATCAGATGGATATCTATAAAAACCCAGTAAAGATGGTAATTAACAAAGACTGAATCCTTTCTACCTAAGAACAAGGCATAGATGCCATGCTCATCATTTCCATCGAAAATTATCCTAGAATTACTAGTTACTGCAGTAAGACAGAGATAAGAAATAAAGATACACAAATTAAGGAGGAAATAATCATCTTTATTCCTAGATAATGTAGCTGTATATGTAGAAAATTTCCCCAAATCTACAAAAGCATCTATCATAAAAGTGCTCCAAAAATAATTATGAAAAACAAAAATAATTATTTAAAGAAATTTAAAAAAACATTTTTTAGCATATGCAAGGCCTCAGGTTCAATACTTATCACCATAAAAGAAAGGAAAGGAGGGAGGGAGAGAGGGAGGGAGGGAGGGAATAACAGAAAGAATGGATGTTTCAATTTTTAATTTCATCAGATCCAGACAAATTATTTTTGACATAAGAACATAGCATCTTGAAAAAGATGTCATGGCAGTAAAAAAAAGAATATTTGCCTGGTGGGGTACAGGTAAGAGTAAGTGCTCGAAGTGCTATCAAGACACTTCCTATTTGAGTAATTCCAAAACCAGCAGCTATGGATCATGGGCCTATAGATTTACTTCTCTAAAGTAAATTTAGTTCTCTAAAGCCCCTTGAGGTCCCTTTTGAATAGAAAATGCAAGTCCTCATTTGGTTTACTCTTCCAATAAGGATCTTACATATCTCAAGTGCTTTCTGGAAAATAAGGATTTATTTTGCACAAGTAAATCCAGTTAGTAATTTCTTGGAGTTTGACAGCTGGTAGAGTTTTTTATAAAGATTTTATTTATTTTTATCTTATCGGTGTCAGTGTTTTGCCTGCATGTATGTAAGTACACTACATGCATGCAATGCCCATAGAGGCCAGAAAAGGGTCAGATTCCCTGAAACCAGAGTTAAGAGTGGTTGTTGAAAACTATGTGGGTGCTGGGACCCAAAGCCAGGTGCTTTGTAAGAGCAGTAGATGCTTTTAACTACTGAACCATCTCTTCAGCCTCTTGTTGGAGTTCTTTAAAAGACCTTATAAGGTCCCTTTTAAATGAGTCAAAGCTGATCACCTGAATGACTGTTCTGTGGATTCTTCAGAGCATCAGATTCTCTGGCTGAACCAGACCAGGATCAGAATCCTTTTTGGGAGCTGGTGGGGTTTTCATTTGTAATATTACTAATTATTTTATTCTTGGGTTATATTTTCTTGCCAGGTATCAAAACCATGTAGGAAACCAAAAATTAACCATCTTTACTATTAAAGGCAGTCAAGGTTTAGCTCCTCAGGGATTACTCTTGGACTTACAAGGAACACTTTAGCTCCTTTAATTTTTTTTCTACCATTGTGCTATCTACCTTGATGAGCCGGGGTCTTGCAAAGCCCAAGTGGCTTCTTCAGGTAGCACAGGGGGCATTTCCTACCTTAACGAATTTTCTTTGTAGTGATATACAGTGGTTAGATTCCAATCTCTGCAGTCTCCATGGCCTCTAATGAAGAAGACAAGCGACTTCCTGGAGTTATAGGATCCTTTTAGAGGGGACTCGTTGTTCCCTAGAGGGCTAACCTCAGAGGGCAAGAGTGAAAATATTGATTGTCCTTTTAGCCCAGTCATCCTTATTGACTTGGGCCTCTAAGCTTTGGTTGTCGAACATCCAGAAGAACAGTTTCACCAGTTTTGAAGAGCAAGTAATGGATTTTCATTTTAACTTTTGTATAACATTTAGACAAAACTTAGATGAAAACAAACAGATCTTTAAATAAATCTTGGTTCTGTTAAGACTCAGTTTTCTAAGTAGTTAAAAAGCTTGACAACCTTAGGAAAAAACATAATTATCTTCTAAGATATAAAAATCTTTGTTCTTTGAGGCAGTTCTTGTAAATGTCATCAAGAGCAGACTGATCTTAAGAGAACCTTATTTTTATAAACAGAGAAGAAGATTTTAGTTTTATTCAGTTTGCTGTTGAATTTTGACCTTAGAAATTTTCACAACTTTTAGTCACGATACATATAACATCTTTAAGTTAATTTTTTGTGTCTCTGTGTGTTGTATATGTACGTTTATTGAATGTGTGCATGTGTAGGTACATGTGTACTTGAGTGCCCATGTATGTGGAAGCTGGAGATTGACATTAGGCATCTTTCTCTATCACTTTCTACCTTAGTTTTTGAGACAGGGCCTGCCACTGAACCTGGGCCTCATCGGTTTGGCTAGGCTGGCCAGTCAATGAGGTCCTGTAATCTACCTGTCTTCCACCGACCTCCAACCTCCACCCTCAAGTGTTAGGGTTACAGGAATGTGTTACCATGCTCGGCTTTTACGTGGATTCTGGGGAGCTGTCCTCATCCTTCTGTGTCAGGCACTTTACTGACTGAGCCATCTCCCCAGCTGAACACATTTTGCCTTCCAGAAATCTTTCAGGATCTTTTGTGGTGTGCCTAGCTTTCTGGTTTTGCCATCATCTCTCATTTTCAATTTTAAAAACATTACAGTTATTTCACCTTGGTGCAAACTCTTATTTTACCATATAAAATTATTTCCTTATCCAAAAATATTCTTTTCTTTTTAATCATCCTTACTAAAATTATAGTTTCATATTTACATACTTCTTTACATTTTCTTTCTTCTACTAAGTGATTCACTTCCACTCTATTTTCTTCCTTAATTTCAAGAGACAGAGCAACATAACAAACAAATTTATCAACTTAGTTAAAAAGTTGAATCCAAATTGCATTTGTAATAAATTATGATAATACATTGTTAAAATATGAAGTTCTTGTTTATTACCATCTTGGGCAGAATTCATTGCTGCTTGGATTTTTTAAAAGCTTCTTTTTCCTCCCTCCCTCCCTCCCTCCCTCCCTTCCTTCATTCCTTTCCTGAGAGTTACAGTGTGTCACATTTCCAGAAAGAGCTGGCCAAGAGAAAAAAGGCTTCCAATTACCTTGGATAACAAAACAGGGAGATAAAGTACACAGAGGGCCAAAAATCTTTATATGTTGAACCTGTAATTGCAGTTTGGGATACAAAAGGCATCTGCCCCCATGAAGAGCTGGAAGAGCTAGCAAATGGGTACTTGCTCCTAGAGGACCAAGAAAAGAAATGGAGAAGAGAGAGTGAGAGCGAGCCCAGTGAGACAGTCTGGGCAGACTTGCAGTAGGTTCCAGTGATGGCAAGCTGAACACCAAGCATTTATCCTTTTTGCTGTATTTTCAGAGAGGGGTGGACACCTCAGGATTATTCTCTTGTTCAGGCATCTTCAGCCCCAGGAACCAGCCTTTTTCTGGGATTTAAGATCCTAGTGTGCAGCCTCTAGATTCTGTATTTGTCTAAATATTTCTCTTCCAGTAGTCCCATTTTTCCCTTTTGACTAAACAGCAGGGACAAAGACTGGTCATCTAGGATGTCCTGGCCTTTGGAGGACCCCAAGAATTTGGCCGAACACATAAGGCATGGTTGGTTTGTTTTGTTTTGTAGATTTGGATACTGAGGAAGGAGCATGAAAGCCCTTGGATCACTTAGAAAGGTTGTGACAGAACAGGTCAAGCTACACAACGGTGTTCCAGACTAAATTTCATAGAGGAGCCAGCATTCTTGACCTGGAAGTGTATAAAAGGACTAGGTATTTTTGCAAAACAAAAATTGGTTTCTTTTTGAGAGTCTAAGGACCAAATTTAGACCAATTTTTAAGAATACTTCCCAAGAGTGAATTTGAGGGAATGGAAGTATGGATCCCATCATGGATCCAACCAAGGAGTAACATCAATCCAAAAGGCTTCTCTAGGGGGCAACAGACCTCTCATTTACCCACAACTGACTTTATCATTGTAGAGACAGCTAACCTAGTGAGAGGGTTCTTGGCATAAGGCCAAACTGGCACAAAGCCAAATTATCTAAGTCATCAGTATGAGTTTTTGTGATTGAGGAGGAAATTTGCTGACTTGATAGAGGGTGGAATCATTGGCAGAGGAGATCTCAAGACCAAGACATTGACTCTAGAATGGGACTCAAGAAAAGGCAAACTGAAAAGGGAAGGCAAGAACTAAAAGGACCCCTCACAACATATGCAGATTTTTCCTGTACGAGCTAACTGCACCACACACTGGGAGTCAGGAGCATAAAGAGTAGTGTGTTGGAATCATGGGAAAATCATAGGACAAATGGCCAGAGGAGAAGGGAAAATAAGAAAGACTTATGGGCAAGGAAAAGCTATCAGGAAGGGAAAGCTTGGTTTTAAAGGACCACCCCTTGACTTTTTTATTTAAAATTTCCTAATATTCTCTATTTTATGATAAGACCAGGTTGTACCTAATTTCATTTTTCACAGAATTTTGAATCAATGATAAGCAGTAAAGCAGATTTTCCCATGGGAATAAATAACCTGAACTGGAATCCAATTTTTAGCTTTATAGAGGTTGGGGTTATCCCTCGAGAAAAAGCAAACCCGGACACGAAGACTTTCTCTCCATTTATCTATCCATTTGTAGAACAGATCTGGCTGTAGGTGAGTACCAACTTTCAACCCCCTTTTCCCCATGTGTTAGGTCACAATGTGGCCAAAGCATGGTGTAAAAGAAAGTTAGCCTAAAGTTCTCCTTTTAAGGATCTTAGGTCAAATTGTTCCTAATTCTTTAAGACGCATCTGAAGGAAGAGCCTGTGGAGATAGATATCTGATTTTTTCATCAGAAAAAAGAGGACAGTATTCCCTGAGAAGTAGGTGCCTTGGCTTACACCCAAAGTTAAGAGGTGCTCTAATGGTTTCCTTCTAGTGATGGAGACTTCACATTTTTCCTAGACACTAGGACATCCAAGGAGTTGATGCAGCTGTTCTTTCTATGTGAACTGCCATCTCTGAATCACTTTGGCATCCTTGCAGAGAAAGGATTTCAGAGACTGCGTCCTGCTAGATCTGACAGATAGAGAACCAGTACATAGCCCTTAAAGGTCCTCTAATTTAAGGATCATGGAAGGAAAAATGGGACAAAAAGTGTCTCTTCCATCTGAGTCTAGAGTCACTCAAATGCAGAACAAATACTAAACAAAAGCAGGTGTTCCCAGGAGTGCCTTTTCACTTTCCCATATTTGCAATGGACACATGGTCCTGAGTCCTGCTGGCAATAGGAAAGAAATAAGCCACAATCCCTCATTAAAGGTGCCACCCTTGTTGGTTTCCATAAAAGAGAATCATAAAGAGTAAAGGATAGTAGAATCACATTTTGTTTCCCTAAGAAGCAGGAATTCACCACTCTGGTAAGACTCAGCAGTATCCACATAAAAGAGAAGTCAGCAGTCCTCAGTTGGGTCAATGCTGACTTCAGAGATTGAAAAAGTTGCAGCAGAGAGAGGATAAGTTTTCCTTGATGTGGGTACATGTGACATGGCAATAGACCAGGAGTTTGTCTAAGCATGAGAATCAGGTAAATCTAACTGTTTAGGGTCCTGGATTTGGTCTAGGAACAGCTTGCATCCTGTCTACTCATGCACAGCACACACACACACACACACACACACACACACACACACGTTTTTAACAAGAGGCTTTTCGAAATGTCTCAGCATCTGGCAGTTCTCAGGTCCCTCTACCAAAGAAAGAAGCAAAATTGATGTACTGGATGGCAACAGGGATTAAACAGGGGGGCTGTGGTGGTTTGAATGAAAAGTGTTCCCCATAGGTTCAAGTATTTGAATATTTGGACAGTTGGTGGTGGTGTTTGGGAAGGGTCATAAGTCAACTTTAAGGTGTGGCCTAACTGAAGGAAGCAGGCTTTGAGAGTTCATAGCTTTGTCCCATTTCCAGCTTGCCTTCTCTACTTCCTAAGCATGCTTGAAGATGTGAGCACTCAGCTTTCTGCTCTGGCCACCTCTGACAGGACTATCAGCATATCTTTGGGAGCTATGGAACCTTTCTTGTTTCTGTTGTGCTTAGCTTGAGAGGTTAGGGTCCTGGAAATTCAATGGCCATCAGAGCCACCTTAAGCCAGATGTTTTCAGCTTCTCCTCTCACAAATTTGAAGAATAAAATTGGTGGACCACAGAGGGCAAGTTTTAGAAAGATGTATTTTATTATAGCGAGCTTAGGAGAGAGAAAGAAGGCAGAGCTCCTGTACAGCAGGAGGGGTCCCTGAGAGTGGGGTACTACTGAGTCTCATTGCTCTGGAGTTAATAAGGGTTTAGTGGAGAAAGCAGGGGAGGGGGAGAGAAACTACTCAATCCAGTTCCCATTCCAGATCCCTCAAGGTTCCAGCCACATCCTCAGTATGGTTTCCCAGAATGGGGTACCATTCTCTTTAGGGAAAAGAGATAAGGAAAAAAACAACCTTCCCTTTCTGGCATCCCCAGGCCCTGGCTATGGTGGAACCAGAAATATTTCTGTCTTAGATACTTTTGGCATCTCTGGTCTCAGGCACGGACAAGTGTACTGACAGGTCCAAGGACATTTCCAGTTCTTAGCCAAGAAAGAAACTGATCACTTTTCTCTTGGTGTCTTTTTTTACCCTAAGCTGCCTAAGAAATTCGTATCTTCTGTTCTCATCACCTCTGCAGTCACACCTCCCTGCCATGAAGGACTCTTATCCCTCTGGAACTGTAAGCCCAATTAACTCTTCCTTCTTTTAGTTGCCTTAGTCATGGTGTTTTATCACAGCAATAGAAAAGTAACTAATACAAGGTTATAGGCAGCAAAGAGAAGGGAAAGAAGAAAGTGTAAGGTTACAAGCAAAAGTTGTAAGGGAGTACCCGGAGAGATTGGCTATCTTAGTGCGTTTTACATTTTAAGATATGCCGATTAATGAGATTGGCAATTCTATGTGTCACTCCACATTTGACTCATCTTAAAAGTGTCTTGGGTGGCTCCTCCGCCTTTACTGGGCACAAGAGAATGGCTTAGGCCACAGGTGAGTTAGCAAAACTTTATGGTTCCATCTAACCCAGGAACAGAGTATGGAAGTCTCTGATGGATTCCCTATCTTTGGCAAGAAGTGTTTATCAATACCATGTGAGTCTTTGGCCAGTAAACAAAGGAGTAAAGAAATCAAAATAGGGAAAATCAGAAGATTAAAGGGGAGCAGCAGGAAGACACAGCCCACCATTGCTGCTCCTAGCCTGGGAGTTCCTCTCAAAGTCCTCCACTCAGATGAAGCCAGGCACTTGAAAGCACCACAGGTGAAGAATCTCAGGACAAGTCAGAGTGGATAGTACATGACTTAGTTCTAAGCACAAAATGTTCACAGTATAAGGGTCTGCAGTTAGTCATACCTGCTTATCCACATCACCATGTCATGGTACCAAAATATGTCACCAAGTGAAGGTTTCTCCTCCATTCTTTTTTTCTCAAAAGAAAGAATTCAATCCAAAAACATAGACAGCTTAAACAAACGTGTATTTAACAAAGTAAAGCAAAGCAAACCCTGCACTGCAAAGAGCGATTGTAGTGGGCTGCCTCAAAGGGGTAACAACATAATGGGCTCTATATTGTGGGGTTTTATTTTATTTTATGTGTATGAGGGTATTGCCTGAATGTATGTAAGTGCACCCATGTCCTGCAGTGCTCTTGGAGGTCAGAAGAGAGTATCAGATCCCCTGGAACTGGAGCTACAGATGATTGTTAGCCTCCATGTGGGTGCTGGGAACCAAACCTGGGTCCTCTGCAAGAGCAGCCAGTGCTCTTAACCACTGAGCCATCGCTCCAGCCTCTATATTGTGGGTTTTAAAGAACGTTTTATGACTATTTATGAAATAAGTGGCATTTTTATGGAGTAAGTGACTCTTTTTTTCCATAAGTCATGGTAGACAGTATCTCTCTTTTAGGGTATTTCTTCCTGTGATACTCTACAAAAGCCTGGGGGGTGGTACTTAAAACCACAATGTAAATGATATTGTAATGAATCTGGGGTACTTTTGAAGAGGTAGGCCCTTCGTTATTGTGCATGTGTTAGAAAATGCCCTGGCACTTAATTTATGATATAACGGGAACAAGTTATCTGCAGCCTCAAGGATGCTTAACCACAAAGGGACATTCTGACCAGCAGGAGACTCAGTTTCCTTGGTTACCTCAAATCTAACTCCTTGACTACCTGGTATCAGGTTTGTGCCAAATACTTCTAGTTTTTCAACCAGGAAGTTTCTTTTCATTATAGAAGAAATACTTACATAATTTAGTAAACCAAGTTTTAATCCACAGGTATGTTCTAAAATAATGAAGACCCAGGTATGGTGGTGCACACCTTTAATTCCAGCACTCAGGAGGCAGAGGCAGGTGAATCTTTCTGAGATGGAGGCCAGCCTGGTCTACATAGCAAGTTCCAGGACAGCTGGAGTTACAGGGAGACCCTGTCTCAAAAAATCTAACAACAACAACAATGATAATAATAATAATAATAATAATAATAATAATAATGAACTATAGTGCATGTGCCTATATATCTGTTTGATGAGCTATTTTTAAAGGTATGTGCCATTACATCCCAGCCAGATTATGTCATTTTTATAAGCAAAATAGACACCTTGTATTGAAAAGATGTCAAACTTATTAGAGTAATATGTAACAAAGATGTCTTTTGATTTGCATTTCAAAAACTCTCAAAATATGTGGGAAAAATTAAAATGCTAAAAACAAAAACAAAACCCAACATTTAAAACAAATGTATTTATGTCCTGCACTATTCAAAGAAATTTGAGATCAATCACAAAAATATAGTAAAATATTTAACTACTTTGGTTTCAATAAGCCTATAACGATCTCAGCAGAAAAGGAGGTCAGAGTGATACAAGTAGAGAAGGATTGGACCTGCTGCCACTGACTTTGAAGATGGAAGAAGGGAGCCATGAGCCAAGGAATGTGGGAGGCCTGGGAGATGAAAAAGACAAAGAAGTCTCCCCCAGAGTCTCCAGAAGGAACACAGCCTGATTTTATTCCAAGGAGTCCCAAAATGGACTATTGGCCCCCATACCTAAAAGGTTATGACTTGACTTTGTGTTGTTCCAAGTCACTGAGTTGGTAGTTGCTTACAACAATAGAAGCTAATGAGCTAGACAAATATTTTTCCAAGCTCACACTGAATGTTTATCAGCCTTACAGGTGGATGCTTGTCCTTTATGGTGAGTGTTATTAGAATTTTATTGCCATTGCTGTGACCTGACAGTATGGGTACACATTCATTTGCAAGCATAATTTGAACCCTTTCTTTTTCGGGTTAAACTTTCAGAAAGGCAAAGCTTGTTAAGAAACATTCTTCTGGGGCTGGAGAAATGGCTCAGAGGTTAAAAGGACTGGCGGCTCTTGCAGAGGACCCAGGTTTGGTTCCCAGCACCCACATGGAGGCTAACAACCATCCATAGCTCCAATTCCAGGGGATCTGACACTCTCTTCTGACCTCCAAGAGTACTGCAGGACATGGGTGCACTTACATACATTCAGGCAATACACTCATACACATGAAATAAAAATAATAAAATATTTTTATAAAAACAAAAAGAAACTTTCTTCCACAATCAGTTGACAGCATATTTCAATGACATTCTTAAAGATCACCTAGGTTTTGATTTGAAAATTAAAGTGGTAGAAAACATCAAGGAAATAAAATTATTGTTATAGGTAGGTACCACATTGCTATCAGAAATACCTTTAGATATTTTTAATTCAAACCCCACTGAAATCACATTAATTTTATTCGACTAATGCTAAATTTAACTTCTGGGAAACTTTTCCACAGACATTTACAAGATGAAAAAAAAAATCAAAGGGCAAAGGCCTTAACTGTGGATTGAATGGCCCTTTTGTCTGACTGAGAGCTTGGTGCCCTCCCAACCTACACAGTTTACAACACATACATAGAATTCTACCAGAAAAAAAAATAATTCATGCATTTCTGAAGAATTAAAATTGATTTCAGCTGGGCATGGTGGCGCACTCCTTTAATCCCAGCACTCGGGAGGCAGAGGCAGGCAGATCTCTGTGAGTTCAAGGCTAGCCTGGTCTACTTAGTGAGTTCCAGGGCAGCTGGGGCTACAGGAAAACCCTGTCTCAAAAAGACCAAAAAAAATATTGATTTCAAACACATCAAAGGACACTAGAATTTCAAGAATCTGCCATAATGGAGATATAAGTGGAGATTCATGCAATTCAAATACCTGATAAGTATATAGTATTTAATATCTTTTTGTGAACTCTATCATATGGAGCATTCTTGCAAAGAAACAAAGGCAAAACAAGAACAAAAGAAAAACTCAGTCCTGAATTTAATCAAGTAACATTTCACAGGAAGTATACAGGACAGGAGAATGTGTTCTTTGACAAATCACTTCCAAGGTTTTTAGATTTAAAGAGAGAGACCTCAAAGTCTATAAACTAATTATAATTTATGGACACTATTTTGATATTTTTGTTCTAACTCAAACTAATGAATAATTGTTGCTATTTATGAAAAAATTGAACACTTCATGATATTAAGGAGATATCTTTTTAGGTATGATAATAGTATTGAAGATGAATGTAATGGCACATTTTTATAATCCCAACATTTGGGAGGGAGAGGCATGAGAGATATTACAAGTTAGAGGGTAAGACGCTGTCACAAACAGACAACAAATGATGAAAGAATTGGACACACAAATAAAAAAAGACTGACCATAAGTTGGCAGTTGTTGAAACTAAGTGGATGGACTTTCATTACATAGATGGTCTCCATGTTAAAATGGTTTGACTTAAGTTTTTTTTCCTTCTCCCCTCCATTCTCCTCCTCAAGGCAGCTACTGAGATTTACAGCTTGTTTGCCCTGAGGAATTTTCCTTAAATTCTAATAAAATGGAGTCCATTTTTAAATTCTTTTATGAATGAGACTAAGGACCCCCTGGGCGGACCTTGTTCTCCCCTGTATCAGTTTTACTAAGATCAGAAACCATGGGGCAGTGAGAAGGAGGACAGATCAATTTAGAATGATACCGTTTGGCTTATTTTTTAAGATATCCCTTTGGAAACTATATGGGTGCAGACAGAGATGCAAAGAAAGTGACATAGGAAGGGGCAAGGAAGGTGTAAGATACCTCTAGGATCCCGCCCCTGTCTACTTCCTCCTGCCTGATCTCACCTTCTAAAGTTCCCATAACTTCCCCAAAATAGCACCACTAGCTGAGGCCAAACATTGAACACATGAACTTCTGGGTGACATTTCACGTTCAAACCATAGCAGGCATGTTAAATCCTTGTCCACTTACAATATTTTCAATGGATAATGGATTCATCAAGTTATGGTGCGAATGTTGAGTCATGGGGCATCTGTACTATTCTGTCTGCTTTCTTATATAATTGAAATTCTCCATACTAAAGTTCTCCTCGGTAAAATAAATGTTAGGAAAATTCTATATAATATTGATGCACCACAGATTCAGTTTCCATTCCCTAGCCCCATTCACTGAGGCCATATTTAAATGAAATCCTTTTCAGGGAAGTAGTCAGTCACCGAGATTTCAGGAGATAGATGAGACAGAAGTTTTCTGGGAGAAGGCAGATTTTTTTCTCTACTTTTTTTTTTTTTCTCTTTTGGTTATTTTGAGACAGGGTTTCCCTGTAGCCCCGGCGTGCCTGGAACTGATTCTGTGGACTAAACTGGCCTTGATCTCACAGAAATCTGCCTCCTTCTGGAATTAAAGGCATGCGCCACCACACCCAACTTTTTTTTTTTACATTTTTAATTTAATAATTGTTTTGCTTTGCTCTTTAAATGGGAATAAAACCTCCTCTTTGGAAGAAAATTACACCCATCCTTTTTCACTCCCTTCCTAGAAAACAGTATTTTCAGGTGTGGTTTATAGCTGGTAGTTTAATTTCCTCTGTGTGGGATGGAAATACCCACTCTGGAGTTAGGGCAAGGAGGGAATGGCGGAAGGACTGTGAAGGTGCTCTACACCTTTGGTTCAAAACAACTTGAACCAAAGTCCAAGAAAGAAGTTGGAATGGGTGGTATTATTAAATATTCAACACTAAAAACCCAGAGTTTCCCATTTTGCTAAAGTAACCCCCTTTCCCTTTTTCATTTAATCCCATTTTCCTGAGCTCCTTGGGGCTTGGACTCCAAGATCCTATTTGTTGGAGTATCAATAAGCCCCACAAACTGAACTGATCCAGACTATAAAAAATATCTACTCTGTCTGTTGGAGGATGCATTTTTCCAGTCTCACTGATCAATTACCTGGTGATAGAACCATTCCCAGGTTTACCTTAAGTTATGCTAAATAGATTGGCAGAATACCTGGTGTGTTAATGAGGTAATGACTGTTTCCTGCCTGGAACTAGCTGCAGCTCTCTGCAGACCTTCCAGACCAGCCACAGTCATGTAAGTCTCCGTAAGGTTATCCGCTTTCCTGAACTCTTCAGGAAACTTAATCTCTCCTTTTCTTCTTCATACCTTTCTTTCTAAACATGCTTTCTTTAAGGCTCTGGGCTACCCCTAGCATCTTGTGTTTCTTCACTTTTTCTCTAAAGCTTCCTTGTCCTGTGGCTGCGAGTCAGCCACGTGTCTCACCTCCATGCGGCTCTAAACCTGCATTGCTTCATGATTTTCTTTCCTTCTTCCCACTATTCTCCTCCTCAAGTCAGCTGCCAAGATGACTAGCTTGCCTGCCCTGAGGATTTTTCTTTAAGATTCTAATAAAATTGTAAAAGCTTCTGTTTGGGTTCATTCTTAAATTATTTTATGAATGACACTAAGAGCCCGCTAGGGGACCCTCTTTCTCCCGGTTCACTATGAGGAAAAGGGAAGGCAATTAGGTGTATTGAAAGGCAGGGAAATTAAGCCTGGGAGGAGAAATATGCTTGGCTCTGATAAGGGGAGGAAGATGAGAGAAATTATTCCTGCCTAAAGTCCAACATCCACAGTAGTCTGTTAATCCTCAGAACATATGTGCAAAGAGACCCAATAGCACTACAACCCAAGGTCCAAGGACAGAGAACATTTGGCAATTGAGGCCCTGTGCTGTGGTCTACACCCTACCCATACCTGCTGAAATTCATATTGAAATTTAATTCCCATTAGGCAATATTAAGAAGTAGTTATCACTCTGTCTTCATGAATTGATTGATCCATCTGTGCAATTACTAAATTAATGCATGATCTCAAGAGTGTATCCTCTGTAAAGTCTTGTTTGGCCAGGTCTCTTATATTCTATATCACTTTCTGTGTGATGCTCACTGCTATCTTGGAACGGATGCAGATCCTCAACCTGGGATCAGAACTGTGAACCAAAATAAACCCATTTCTTTTACAATTTACTGCATTTGATACTTTTCTCATTGCTGTGACAAAAATATGTGACAAAAGCAATTTAAGGGAGGAAGGGTTAAATTTAGCTCAAGGTTTGAGGGGTTGCAGTCTATCATGGCAGGGAAGGCAGGTTGGTAGGAATGTGGGGCAGCTGGTCACATTGTATCTGCAGTTAGAAAGCAGAGAGAGATGGATGCTGGTACTCAACTTGCTTTCTCTTTTCTTCCTCTTTATTCAGTTCAGGACCCCAGCCCATGGATGGTGGGACCCAGATTCAGGGTAGATCTTCCTTCCTCAGTTAAACCTCTCTGGAAACACTCTCACAGACATGCCCAGAGGTGTGTTTCTTAGATGATTCCAAATCCAGTCAAATTGACCTTGAAGATTATCATTACACTCACCCAGTCTCTGCTTTTGTGTTATTAATGATAGAAAACATTGTTAGGGAAAGTAAAGGCATTTTCTAATATCTGCTTAGCAAGAGGGGGTTGGGGGGTGTCTCTTTCTCTCCTCTGCTTTTCTTACCAGATAAGAAAATAGAAAAGAAAAGATAGTGGCCAACCAGAAAAAGGAAACTGAGATTTCCTTCTTTCCCATGGGCTCCCACCACAGACACTCTCAAAGCTGTGGCTCTAATATTTGGTGTTTTAAATCCACATTCATTTGCAGAGCTTTGTGAAGAACCCTATTCTTCAAACTTTCATCTTGTAAGACCAGGGTAGGGCTCAAGAATTTGCATTTCTAACAAGTCCCTCAGTTCTACCACTGAATAATGGCTCAAAAATGATACTGATGAATGGTGTCAGGAAGCCCATAACCCTGGGAACTTGATGCTGAAAGGTCTTGAACTTGGATCCCAAGAGGAGGGCTCTCTACAGGTATCAAAGGCCTAGAAATGCTGAGCAAATCAGGAGCAAGTAAAAAATGTGGCTGGATTTCAGCTTCTATGTGTTATCACAACCTAGACACTTCTTTTAAGCTTAGATAATAAACATTTATTGAGCATCTGCTGTGTGTCAGTCCCGGTTTCAGGTTCTCTAATGTAATTTTAACGCCTGTAACAACTTTGTAAGGCTGTGCTATTGCACCAGTTTTACAGAAGAAGAGATAGGCTAATTAGTTGAAAGTCTGAGCATCTACTACTGCCACATCTACTAACAATAAACTACTGCAAACAAATGCTCTACTTACTACTTGGCTGATCAGGGGCCTTACAGGAGATAAGTAGAGAATGTCAGGTTGCCTAGTTTGATAGATTATTTCCAGGTGTATTCTGAGGGGCTGAATTCAAGTACAGTTGAGGTTTTCCAAAGCAAACCAGCACTGCTATCGGAGCCCTCTATATTTTTGTGGTTTGCATTAAAAACTCTGAACCAGAGAAAAACCAGTCTTCTGAGACACTGCAGAGAAATCTTTTAGTGAAGAGGTAGATGGGCATACTGCCCAAGAACTGAATACTTTATGTGGTTTCTATGAGGAGGCTATCCTTTAAAACATATCGATTGCTAAAATAGATATAAAATTCAAAGAATTCCTTTGTTTGGTGGCCTTTAATTAAGTCAAACCCAATAAAATTCCCTGTGGCCTGTGCTACAACAAACGTCCATAAATCACAAATTTATGTGATGCTCAGGAGGAAGAAAAGCAGAGGCCAGCCATTCGAATTGTGATGTTCCTTTTCCTAGTTATTTGTTGGCGTGCATCAACTTAGAAGCCATTCCTTAGCAGATTAAAAGGTTACATTCATCTCGGAATCAGCTAGTTCCTACATGTTCTGTCAGAGCCGCTAGGGTTTTGTTTGATTTGGTTTGGTTACTGCTTTGATTCCAGTCATGCAATAGCCATGCTCAGCCTGAGAAGAGGACATGAGGAAACGCAAACCTTTCTAATGGGGGAGGGCGGCAACAGCCAGAAAGAACACCCTAACAGGGAGAGGGGTGAGAATTCAGCATTTGCCCAAACACAGCAGGTTGAAAGTGTTCCTTTGCATGTGCATATGGGTGTTGTTTCCTAACTCAGGTGAAGACACAGTTGTTTTTGCTTTTTTTCACCACAACAACCTGCTTTCACTTTGTGAATCATTAGGGAAGCTGATGTTCCTAGAGCCTGGTGTTTTTCTTCCCTGCACACCAGCATCTGCTCTTCAGGAGAAAGGTGGAGTTTTCAAATGCCAGCAGCTTACAGTGCCCACACCTGGTGACAGTGCTGGGGACTCCCGCCCCCACTTCCCTCAGCCCTGTTGTCTGTCTTCCAAGAAGTAATGCTCTCTCCAGTTTTAATTCTCCCAAAAGAAAACCTCTAATTAGATTAGACTGAACAATTTCTATAGAGAAAAATGATCAAACATCAGCCATTTTTCACAGCTCAACTTCCTGACATGGAACAGTTGTGCATGGGTAAATTCACACTGGTCCAGTCACTGCATATGGACTGTTATTTTGTGGTATTTGGTTGATCCATATAAAATGGGGCACATGGTTTAAATAAAAGGACTTTGGGCAATTCCGAGTGCAAGGGAAGTTTCCAGATCCCCAATTATGCTAGCCCAGAGCAACTTTATCTTAAAAACAGAAGTATTTGGCCATTTCACTGTTGGAGTTGTCCTTGTCCAAAAAGTAACCACGGCCCCAAGCGTGAAGTCTCTCCTGTGTTGTATTCCTGACCTTATACCACTTTTTCCTTTTTCACTTTCCTTTTCACTTTGTACATAACTTATATATATACATATATATGTATGTATGTATGTATAAAGTTGTCAATAAGATGGTCATAGCTGTGCAGAAAGTTACACTTTCTAGAAGGCTCTTCCATAGTATTGCAAGCTAAAAGTTAGAGTTCTGGTGTTACCATAGCAAAGGTAATATATAATTATGTACAAAGTAACCAGAAAAAAGTGGCATAATATCAGGTCTTTCACATAGAATACCAATGTTTACACTGATGTGAACATAACTCTGTACCTCTCCGTGTGTGTAGTGTAGGTCTGCCTGGCTAATACTGAACTCTTCTTTTTCAGAATGCTAGAAATAATAAGGGTATTCTCAGGCTTCCAGCTTTAAAGGAAAAAAGACAATGACAGAAAAGAAAAAAAAATATCAGCCTCAAAAATGCATTGCTTGGCTGAGGAACGTAGCTCAGTTGATAAAATGCTCACCTTACAATCAGGAAGACCTGAATTTGATTCCTGGAACAGCCATAAAAAAGCCAAGTGGAGGGGCTGGAGAGATAGCTCAGTGGTTAAGAACACTGTTCTTGCAGAAGACCTGGGTTCGAATCCCAGAACCCACATGGCAGCTAACAACTGTCTGTAACTCCAGTTCCAGGGGATCCAACAGCCTCTTCTGTCCTCTGCAGGCATTGCATGACACGGGTGCACTTAGCTATATGCAGGCATAACACTCATACACATAAAATAAAAATAATAAATAAAGTTTTTTTTAAAAAGCCAAGTAGTAGTACCCACTTGTAATCTGAGCATTGCAGAGGTGGACGCAGGCAGATCCCTGGGGCTTGCTGGACAACCAGCCTAGCCTACTTAGTGAACTTCAGGTCATTGAAAGACCTTATGTGAAAATTAAAAGTTGATGACTCCAGAGGAAGGTCACTCAAGGCTGAGCTCTGACTTCAACACATACATAATACAATGGGGAGTATAAAATCTACCTGAGGATCAAGCGAGTACCCTGCTCCTGAACTGGAAGCTCGTCTCTTGCAAGGCCTCGCTTCTAGACTTCTTTTCATGGTCAGCTTCTCACAGGGGCTGAGGAGCCCTCAGAGCAGCCTTTGGGAGACTAACAATTCTAGAGAAAACAGCAAGCTTTCAGAAGCTATTGGGCCAGATATTTGAGACTGGATGACAAACACTCCCCCATGAAGGAGCTGTTCTTGGGCATGGCTAGTTCCTACTACAACCTGAACACATTGCTGAGATGAATCATGAGTGGCACCAAGCTCGGTCTCTGTAATCTACTTAAGGGCATCGCTGTTGCAGCCCAGTCTCCTGACTGCAGCTGCAAATTCAACCTCGGTGAGCTGAAAAACATGGAGAGATCCTGCCAGATATCTGAGAGGAGGTCAAGACAGCCAGAGGACAGGACCACGTGCTCCAGATACCCTAAGGTTTATTGTTTTCTTCAGTGCATATGACCATTCTTTAGTATCAACAAACTCTCACTTTATTTTTAAAAAATTCAATAACGGGCATAGCAGTACAGGTGCATTACTTCCAGTGCTTGGGAGGCTGAGGCAAGAGGATAGAAAGTTTCAGATCAACCTGGGCTATGTAGGGGGACCCTGTCCCAAAACAACAACAAAATTAGCCAAAAACAACAAAATAGTCTCAGACCTGAGTGCACATGCCCCTTGCAAGCAAGTTCAGCAGCCTAGGCCACAGAGGTTGCCCTGGCAATTCTGAGAAGGGGCAGAAGGGAAGAGCCTTAAGTGCTCCAGCCCAATTACCACCACCAAAGCTACTGGAATAAGTGACTGAACCACCTGATGATATGAGAGATGGTACTGCTTCAAGCTTTAGCGGCCCAACATTGTCCACAACATCACAGCAAGCCCAGTAAACTATTTCCCTTGTGTCCCTAGACTTAGTCCTATTGGAGACTTGGGATGGTCTAGCTAAGTTTTCTATGGTTAATTATTTTCACAAATTGTGGTTCTCTTAGCAGATATACTTAGCAATACTTAAGAAGAGTTTATTCAGAAATTAGTTATACCCTGTGATCCTCAGTTTCCTGGTCTCCAAAATGGAGATAATAAGACACACTACCTAGGATTGTTGTGGAGATTAAGTGAATACAAATGAATGAATGAATGAATGAATGAATGAATAGAAAGTGTTTAGGATGGCTCCTGTCCACAGTCAGGACTTAATTTTAGATGTTATTCTTATATTTTAGGTACTGCTACTTGTATTAGTTACTTTTCTGTCACTGTAATAAACCACTGTGAACAAAAGCAACTCATGGAAGAAAGTTTATTCTGGCTTATGGTTCCAGAGGGCAAGTCCATTGTGCAGGGAAGCATGGCAGTAAGTAGCAGACATGGTGGCAGGAGCTCCCGGGAAGCTGAGAGCTCACATCTTCAATCCCAAGCAGGAAACAGAAAGAGCACCCTGGAAGTGGGGCAAGGCTATGAATGCTCAAAGCCCCCGCCCCAATGACTTGCTTCCTTCCTTCAGCAAGGTCACACCTCCTAAATATTCTGCGACCTCCCCCAAACAGTGCCACCAACTGAGGACCAAGTGTCCAGATATTTGAGACTATAGGGAACATTTCTCATTCAAACCCCCACACTATGCTTAATACAATCATCCCCTCATAACTGCAGACGATTGGATCCAGGACCCCTTGCAGATACCAAAATCTGAGGATGAGGACTTGAGCAAGTTCTTTATGGCATAGTGGCCAGCAAGATGACCCAGTGAGCAAAGGCACTTGCTGCCAAGGCTGACGACCTGAGTTCAATCCCCAGAACCCACAGGGTAAAAGGAGAGAGCTGACTCCCACAAGCTGTCCTCTGACCTCCTCTGACATGCTGTGGCTCATACATGTGCATGTGCATGCACATGCACACACACAAACACACATACACAATAAATAAATGCATAAATAAAATAAACTGGCAAAGTATTTTCACATAACCCTCCCTCTACGTCATCTGTAGAGTATCGCTGTCTGATACAGTGCAAATACAATAGCTGTATATTGTATTGCTGAGAGAACACAGACAAAAAGAAACTTTGACACATTCAGTACAGGTAGAGGGTTTTTTTTTCTTAAATATTTTCAATCCATGACTGCTAAATCTGCAGCTGGGGATCCTGCAGATGATAACAATGACTCACGAAGTAAAGGCGATCAATAAAGAAATAAACATTTTAAAAGAATCAAAGAGAAGACAGAGCATTGAAAGCACAAAAGCTAAAGTGAAAAGAGTTACTAGAGGGGTTCAACAGTAGATTTTAGGTTGTCATATGGAAGTGTCTGGAAGATGAAATATAGATCAAAAATGATTGTGCTGTCTGAAGAACAGAAAGCAGAAAGAATGAGGAAAAGGAATAGGGCCTCCAAGACGTGGATATTACCAGTAGACACATCAACATGTGAACACATCAACGTGTAAAATTAGAGTGGAGAAGGAGAATGCTGCTGGTAGAAGGGTTCAAACAGGGAGGGGGGTGGAGGGATGCAGGAGACAAGAGCATGGGGGGGTGAGTGCTTGGGATAATCAAAATGAAAAGGTAATAGAGTTTTCCAGATAGCTCATCAGTTACTCACATGAACTCAGAGCAATGGTGACAGCATGCACAAGTCGCATGCAAGTTCAAACCAGACAAAATCTCAGTATAGACCTTGGGAAGTGGGTAAGAGACCCCAACCCTACCTGAGGAACTATTGGCAACCAATGGCTTCTAGGAGGGAAAGAGTCAGTCTCTTTTAAGGATGTGTGACTCTTGGTCGTTAACCCAGGTTCCATTTGATGGACCCATACTGAAGGACATATGAGAACATAAATTAGACTCTTCATATCTTTTTACATCTAATAGTGTTCATTAAATTGGGCATAGAGTAGTAAGGGGTGTTCTGAGGAACTATTGGCAACCAATGGCTTCTAGGAGGGAAAGAGTCAGTCTCTTTTAAGGATGTGTGACTCTTGGTCGTTAACCCAGGTTCCATTTGATGGACCCATACTGAAGGACATATGAGAACATAAATTAGACTCTTCATATCTTTTTACATCTAATAGTGTTCATTAAATTGGGCATAGAGTAGTAAGGGGTGTTAGGACAAAGAAAGAAAGAAAGAAAGAAAGAAAGAAAGAAAGAAAGAAAGAAGATAACTGCAGAAAATATAACAGGCAACCTCTCTCTTTTTCTTATGCATCTAAACAGCTTCACTGCAAAAACAAAGCCATGGGGTTGGGGAGAGTGGGTGAGATACCTACTGTGCAGCATGAGGGCATGAGTTCAGATCCCCTGGACCCGTGTAAAAATCTGGGCATCGTGGTGTAAACCCTCAATCCTAACACTGGGGAAGTGGAGACGGGTGGACCTCAAGACCTCACTGGCCAGCCAGTCTAGTCAAATCGGGAAGCTCTAGGTTCAGTGAGAGATCTTGTCTCAAAAAGTAAAATGGAAGCAATAGAGGACACTTGACAGCAACTTCTGGCCTCTGTAGCACATACACATGCATACACACACACACACACACACACACACACACACACACACACACACACACCCAGACACACACACACACACACACAAGTGCTTTCATGAAGTTTATTTCTAATAGTACATTTTTGGGGTTTTGTTTTGTTGTTTTATTGGCATATATTCAGCATACACAGTACAAGTTTTCACAAGAACATTTTCACTCACACATGTATATGATATGCTTTGAGCATATTCCATCCCTAGACCCCAGCCCCCCTTTTTAATCCTCCTCCTATTAGTCCTTTTTGTCCCCCTAGACAGTTTTGCTTCTATTCTCGTGTCATATGTACATATATTATTTCCATGTATTCATGTAAAATCTAGGATCCACAAATGAGAGAAAACACGTGCTGTTTGCTTTCTGAGACTAGATTAACTCACTTAATAGGACAATCTCCCATTTCATCCATTTTCCTGCAAGATAATTTCCAATTTTCAATGATGAAGCTCATCCAAGAAGCTCAATGAACTCTGAGAAGGTTAAGGACAAAGTGATCTATAAACCCGACATACAACAGTAAAAAAATCAAAGGACAAAGGGTCTTGAGGGCAGCAAGAAAAAAACGATTCATGAAGTACGAGGAAATCATAATGAGATGAATAACTAACTTCTCATGACAAATAGCAAAAGCCAAAATCCAGGGAAATGACACATTTAAAATGCAGAGAGAGAAGCATTTGTTGACAAAGAACCCTGTGTGCAGCAAAATTATCTTTCAAAACTAAAAGCGAAACAGAAACTCTACCAGATAAATGGAGACTAAGAGTCTGTTGTTAGGCCATCTGCCTCATAAGAACTGTTGAAGGACGTTCTTCAAGCCAAAAGAAAATGACGAAAATGTAGTAACACTCACTCAAAGCAAAAGTGAAACAAAACAAAAAAAGATCATTGGTAAAGATAATTAAATTGTATGTTCTGTTTTGTTTTGTTTGCAACAGGGTGCACTGTACCTCAGGCTGGCCTTGAATTAGAAACCCTCTTGCCTTAGCCTCCCAAGTGCCTGGATTGCAGGTGTGGGCCACCACACCCAGCTGCTATTATTTTTGAAGTGTAATTATGTAGTTTCTCTTTTCTTCTCTTTACATACTTGAAAAATAATTGCGTGAAATAATAAATAATGTGACTAGGCTTTCACTGTGCATTGATGATTGCAGAACAAATGAATAAAGAGGCTTTGAAGCTATGATGGAGCAAGGAAATAACAGCAGAGGACTGCAAAGCTACAGTAAGAAATAAAGAGTGCCACAAGTAACAAATTAAGTAGACCAGCAGAAAACACTTTCTAAATGTGGGTTCTCCTTTCTTGTCTAGCCTTTGTTAAGATATAAGATGACATAAAACAATAATCATAATACTGAATTACTAAGATTGTCACAAGTAACATGCTGTTATGTTTGAATCAGAAATGTTCCCCAAAGCTAATGTGATCAAGGCTTCAGCTAATAACATGATTGATAGGAAGTGGAAACCTTAGGAGATGGCCTACTGAAGGGAAGCAGATCACCAGGGGCATGCCCTTGAAAGGGATACTGGGACCTGGAGCTTCCTCTCTCTCATGCTTTTGCTTTCTGGCTGCCATAAGGGTAGCCGTTTTCTTACCATACTCTCTGCCATGCTATATTGTCTTGTCACAGGGCCAAAGGTCACAGGGCTAGAGACAGACTTTTTATTTTTTATTTTTATTTAGCTGTTTGTTTACTTGGTTTCTTTGAGATAAGATTTTGCTGGCCTGGCACTTGCTATGTACCTGGTGATGACCATGAATTCCTGATCCTCCTGCCTTCACCTCCCAAGTGCTGGGATTCCAGGTGTGTGCCACCATGCATGACAAGTGAAATTTTTCACAGAAAAACAAACTGCTTCTTCCAACTCTGGCCCCTTTGAGTATCCATTAGTACTCTTGAACATGTGGCAGGTTTGTATTCTCCTGGGGGTTTTGCCAGCTCTGGTTGTCTCTTAACCGTAACTATACCAAAGATGTAGAGCAGTTCAGGAATCTTCCAGGTCCCCTGCATAATCAGGTCAGTCTTTGCTTTAGTGTTTCAGAGTTGAGAGACAGATTATGTGCTCAATTCCTAGCCTGTGAATCTCAGCATGTTCAGGGTCTGTAGAAACTCCTCACAAGTTATTAATTGAAACCCATGAAAAGAAAATACATTAACCATTTTTCTGCTATGTAGGCTGGCTACCATGGTAACCACCAATTTCTTCCAGATCTGGGCAATTTTAAATGCAAAGTAGATTGAAAAATCCATTTGTATTTACAGGATTCAAAGCTTCATGGAGGGTCACAGGTGGCAGGTGTTACGGATTAACCACAAAGCTAACACTGATGGCACCATCCATGAAATATGTCTCTCATTGATTTTACCTTACTTGGTAGAACAAGTAGCATTTGGTTCCCAAAACAGAAACAAAGCAAAGCAAAGCTTCTTCATATTGATGTGGAGACTCCTTCTGCAACAAAAGCTTGGGCTCAGATTCTGGGACTCTGATACATGCTCATAGCCACTGTGTGCGCTCTGGCTTGGAGCCCTGTGTAATCAAGTGGTGGATGAATGTTGTGGGAAATGTGTTCACTAATCAGGCTAGTAGCTTGTTACACCTTGAGGAAGAGGAAATATATTTAAGACCCAGTGTCAGTGAATCATGACTGTAAGAAGTGTCTTTAAACATACATAGATAAATACATATTTGCTCACATGTCATATACTTGAGGGTTCTAGCTCCTGGGTTCCACGTTTTAATTCTTAGAGAACTTCAAAGATTCAGACTGTCTACATCAGGTCAGAATCGAGTTGTTGTTGCACTTTGTGAACTTGGTCAAGCTACTTGGAATTTTTTAGCTTTAGTTTCCTCATCTGCACCTACTTCTCAGGGGTGTGCAGATTAAATAGGAGTAAGCTCATAGCGCCTGTCATAGAGATCAAGTTGCAATACAACACTCCTCCATAAATGTGAATCCAGAGGGCTGTGAGAGCTGAGTCACATCTATGAGGTTTCTTATAGGTCTTTCTGGGCTCTCAGTGAGAAAGCAGACATCTGAGATCCGAAAGGACCAACAGAAGAGTTGGGGAAAGGATTATGGAAGCCACTTGCTACCTGATGCTGAGTCTGGAAAGTGGAAGCTGGAAAGTAGAAGCTTCTGAATACATTTTTCTCTTGAGGCCTCCTGAGGACCTGAGCAGAGTAGGTGTTCAATATCTGAAGAACTGAAGAGAAATCTGTTGAACAAAAGGGTTCTGGAAACTTTTCAGAACTGGAGTCAATGCAAAGTCAACAATCACCAGTTGTAGCCAGGAACAGTTAGTCACCGTCACAGGTGTTGTTGGAAGTGAATCATAGGGAATCTACAAATAATAAAGAACAGAAGTCTCTGAATGGAGTGCTGTTTTACAGATTAGAGCAGATTCAAGGTTATCACTATAGCAATGATGTAGCCCAATTATGTTCTGTTGATTGGGTTTGCGCGTGAGAGTGTGTGCGTGCTGACTGCAGGGCAGACCAAGGTACACAGTAAAATTAGATCCCTTTGGATTTTCAGTAAAAATCAAAAAGGTTCCTGTACTCTAACTTTCCCATCACAGTCTAGGGTGAAGGTGAGCTTGGGATCAACAGTAATGTTGTCTTAACAGGAAATATCGGAGAAATTACTTTTGAAAGATTGGTTTTAACAATATAAAATCAGAAATCATATGAATATCCTCTTTGCACTTTATGGTTTATAAATGCTTTCATGTGCTTGTTAAATGATTAACTTAGTTTAAGTGAATAGCCTTAAGTTGAGGGATAACTGAGATGGCAAGCAGTGTAGACTCTTCAGGGATGTACACTGTGGTGTGTGTGTGTGCGTGTCAAAAACAAATGCAAGGGCCAGCAAGATGGTTCGGGGGCACTTGCCACCAAGCCTGACAACCTGAATTCAATCCCCAGGATCCACATGATGGAAGGAGAGAACCAACTCGGAAAAGTTGTCTTCTGACCTCCACGTGTGTGTGTGTGTGTGTGTGTGTGCATACACACACACACACACACACATATTTGTTTCTGAGACAGGGTCTCACTATATGGCACTGACTGGCATGAATCTCACCAGGCTGGCCTCTGCCTCCTGAGTTCTGGGATTACAGATGTGTGCCACCTTGCCCAGCAAATGCAAACTTCTTTCATACGCTTCTGTTTCAAAACACAGTTAGAGTTACCTTTCTAAAATGCGAGTATTATTATTATGTGAATTTTTGGTTTTGGTTTGGTTTAGTTTGAGACAGGGTCTCCCTGTAGCTCCAGCTGGTCTGAAACTGTGTAGACTAAATGGACCTTGAACTCACAGTATCTACCTGTCTCTGCCTCCTGGGATCAAAGGTGTGGGCTATTATGTGATTCTTTTTTTATTTAGTATCCTTCAATGGGCAATCCTCCATTGTCTACAATTAAAACTCTTGAAGTATAAAATTAAAGCTTTTACAGGGCGTAGTGACACACAGGCAGGCAGATCTCTGTGAGTTCAAGTCCAGTTTGTTCTACATAATGAGTTCCAAGCCAACCAGGGCTATATAGTGAGTCCCTGTCTCAAAACAAACCAACAAAACAACAACAAAAGAAACATAAGATTAAGACTCTTTAACTTGACATTCCTAAGTGCTGGGAATATACTACTAAATCCAGACATATTGATTACATTTATTCCCCTGGAAAAATACCATGCTCTTCAAATACAAGTTTTTATTCCCATTTTAGTGAACATGATTTACAAAAGCCTTCATCCCATAACAGGAATGGAAGCATCCTGAGGGCATTGGTTCTTTTCACATTCTTTTCAACTACACATAATAACAGATATGAAGTCAAATGGTTATGGATAGGAATACTGACTATTTGCCGCTAGGTTTTGGTTGCTACTATTGTTGTCTTCAGAGTTTTTCTCTGCCTTTGTGCTACCTTTCTCTAGGTACATGCTAAATAAAAGTATACTGTGGTTTATTTTTAAAATAGAAACAATTCATGCTGGATTTAGTAGTATATTCCCAGCACTTAGGAAGTAGAGGTGGGACGATCAGAAGTTCAAGAACATCTTCGGCCATATAGTAAATTCAAGGCCACTCTGGGCTACATGACACCCTGTCGCAAAAAAATGAAAAAGTAAAGATAAATAACTTAGCAAAGTGAGACGCAGTTAAGTTGGAGCAAGATGAATCACTTGTTTGCCTGTGCTAAAGGGTGGGTGACAGGAGGGCTATTAGCACCGGGCAATTCCAAAGTTTGAACTTCTTATGCACTAATGCATTTACAATGAACCCTTTGTGGCAATAGATCAAAGAACAGCTTTTCTTGACCTATATCCCCATTTGATAATCCAGCAAATCAGCACAAACACACTCCCAGAGATCAGCTTCAGTTTTCTCTTGCCACACTGGTTCCCTAAAGAGAAGTGGCATTTCTGAACTAAAACAAAGTTCTAGAAAGAGGTACCTCTGAAAAAGAAGCATTTGTAACTGATGCTAACAAAAATTAACCACTGGCTCCTGAAAAAATATACCTCTTTAAGAAACTACTATGCATGAGAGTGGGTGGGGTGGGGGAGTAAAAACATGGAACTATGAAGAACACGATGAATGAAGCAAACAGAAAGACATACCTCTCCATCTCTGGGGGGGAGGGTGTATTCATACACAGGTAGACCTGTACACAAAGCCTTGGTTATTTTTATGCTTTCATTTCTAAAGGGCTAGATAATGCCAGGTAAAAGTATAACTTATGAGTCAGTCAGAGCAATACTTTTCTTTGATAAATCAATGTTGGCTAAGTCAACGATGGGTAGGGGTGGTGAGAAATGATAAGCAGCAAATATGTTTGTTCAGTGGAAAGGCAGAAGTTAGCGCTCACTGTGGAGAGCTGAGTTCAGAGGTTTCAAAGGACACCCAGGAAATGTGCCACCAGTATAAACTCCCTGAGCATCATTCCAGCCAACTCATCTCTCCATGGGGCTTTATCTGATCTCTAGCTTCTGTATCTTCAGAATCAAGGCACCCACAAAGAATACCAGTTTGGAGATAAAATCAGGGCCTTGGGGCTTCGATCTGTCACGTTTATCATCACTAGGGTAGAGATGAGAATATGGAAGGCAGACAGTTAGAATTGGGTCAGTTCTCCTGAATTATGGAGTCTTTTTTTTTTTGTTTCTATTTGGGAATTTACAAATATGTAGTGTCTATTTTCATTATAGATACAACAGATTGATTGCCATAAAGGAAAATTACATGGAGCTCTGAAGTCTGTAGAACTTTGTCAATTTACCTGTTTTTCAAAACTATAGAGAAGGCAGTCTTTCAGACATTTGATAATGGGATGTGGGTAGACCAAGTCTTGGGTACAGACTGGGGACAAAGGAGGAGAAAGACGGGCGTTTAGGGCTTGCCATTTTGCTTCTTTGAGGTTTGGATAAACACACCAATATGAAGGAGCTACAAATTAACTCCTGGTGAACAGACTGACTACTGCTATTTCCTCAACACAAAGTACTATCAAGAGAGCTGAGAGATGAAATTGGAGAGAAAGTCTTCATGGGTTAAGAGCAATGTGCTTTCCTCTCTGCCGCCCCGTGATTTACCATCATTGTGTGGGAATTGGAGTCCATGGTAGGAAAACAGAGTTTATGCTTTAAGTATATACTTTAATAGCAAAACGGAATCAGACATCGGGTAAGAGAATAGTCTAGATTTTTATCAGATTTGAAAAGCAGCCACCACAGGTTAACACAGAAAGGGTCCACAGAAAATTGTTTATGTCAGAGGACTAGCACTCAAGTTTTCAAACATTCTCACTTTCATCTTCAGTGGGAAATCAATGTGACCCTTACAGATAATTCATGGGAAATAGTTTGTAGTTATAATTGGATATTTTTGAAAATGTTTTAAGAAAGACCATAGAAATTGAAGCTACTCATAGAATAACTGATGATCCTGATAAGCGTATATCTCTGAGTAATATTCCAGATGAGTCATGTGCAGTACATGTTGTTCTAGCTACTCCAGAAGCTGAAAAGGAGGTTTACTTGGGCCCAGGAATTGGGGACCTGTTTGGGAAGTATATTAAGACTGTAAGACTTGGGTCGGGCATGGTGGCACCTGCCTTTAATCCTAGCACTCAGGAGGCAGAGGCAGGGAGATCTCTGTGAGTTCTAGGCCAGCCTGATCTACAGAGCAAGTTCCAGGCCAGCTGGGGCTACAGGGAGACCCTATCTCAAAAAGATTTTAAAAAAAGATTATAAGACTCCTCAAAATAAAATAAAAGAAAAGAAATAGAAAAGTGGCCTGGAAAGATGTCTCAGTGGATAAGAGTACTTGCTGCTCTTCTAAAAGATGGGAGTTTGGTTCCCAGAGTCCATATCAAGTGGTCCACAACTGCCTGTAAGGGGATCCAATGCCCTCTCCTGGCGTCCACCACCACCCCCACACGTGGCATACAGTGGAATATACACACACATATACATAAATAAACTTTTTTAATTTAAAAAGAAGAGTTGGAGAGATGGCTCAGTAGTTAAAGAGCAATAGCTGCTCTTGCAGAAGACCCAGGTTCAGTTCCCAACACCCATATGACAGCTAACAACCATTCTTGCCTATGGTTCCAGGGCATTTGACACCATCTTCTGGCCTCCATAGGTACAGCACAACACATACATGCAGGCTAAACACTCATACACATAAAAATAAATAACTTTTTTAAGCATGTTAAAGAAAAAAAAGGCTACAGCTTTAACTCAGTGGTAGAATTCATACTTAGCATGCACAGGACTCTGGCTTCCATGCCGACCCCCCCCAAAAATTTTAAAATGAAATGTTTCCCCCCCTGCTTTGCTTCTATTTTTTTGACAAATGAAAATGCCTCTTCTTTATGACTTATATTTCGGGTATTGCAAAGCTCCAAATGCACACTTCCCTGAAAGACCCTAAAGAGAAGAAAGACAAAGACTGTGGTAACAATCCCCTAGCATATCACATGCTATGTAGAACCAGTGTGAAGCTCGCCTTCTGTTCACAGAGTTAAACTGCAAACATAAAATTCAAACAATAAATATGACTGTCCTGACGATTGCCCTCTTTGTTTGGTTTCATTGGGAGACCATACTAATGCCCCTCCCTCTTACAGCTCAGGAGTCCCTGGGTCTCTGTTATTAGCCCCGGAGACCAACCTCCATGAAGAAGTTGTTTTCTTTCATTTACCATGATTTCATAGTCAACAGAATATGCCTGTCTAATCAGTTCCACATGATAGAAAGGAAAAATGAATTTTCAGAACAGCAAGAATATCGGAATCCAGTGAATTTTCCTGAACTGTTGGGACACCATAAGGTAATATTGGAAGCATGCAAATTAGTGACCATAGAACTTATTTAATAAGGCTTCTTTTCTAACATTTTATTTTTATTTTATGTGTATGAGTGTTTTGCCTGTGTGTATGTAAGCTCATCATGGGCATGCAGTGCCCATAGAGGTCAGAAGAGGGTGTCAGGGCCACTGGAATTGAAATTATAGACAGTTGTTGGCCACCATGTGGGTGCTGGGAACTGAACCTTGGTCCTCTGCAAGAAAAGCCAGTGCTTTTAACTACTGAGCCATTTCGCCAGCTCCTAATAAGGCTTCTTATACACAATTGGATGAACTACCATGAAGGCCATACTTCCTAGTTCTCAAAATAAGGAACATGGGGCTGGCACCACAACTCAGTAGGTAAAGGCACTTGCTGCCAAGCCTGATGATCTTAGTTCAATCCTTCGGACCCACATGGTAGAAGAAGAGAACTCACTCCCACAAGTTGTCCTCTGACTTCCACACATGCACATGCACCACGGCACACCACCCCTCAAAATAAATAAATGACTTTTAAAAAATAATAAATAAGGGGCTGGAGAGATTGCTCAGTGGTTAAGAGCATTGGCTGCTCTTATGAAGGAACCAGGTTTGAATACCAGCATCCATCTGACAGCTAACAACTATCCATAATTCCAGTTCCAGGGGATCCAGCACCCTCTGCAGGCATTGCACAATATGGATACACTTACACACATGCAGGCAATACACTCATAAACATAAAATAAAAATAAACCAAAAAAATTAAAAATAAAAAATAAACTGGGCCTGGTGAAACACACTTTTAACTTCAGCACTCGAGAGGCAGAGGCAGGTGCATCTCTATGAGGCAGAGGCCAGCCTGGTCTACATAGTGAGTTCCAGGCCAGCCAGGGTTAAATAGTGAAACCCTATCTCAAAAAAATAATAAGAGGGGCTGGAGAGATGGCTCAGTGGCTAAGAGCAATTACTGTTCTTCCAAAGGACCTGAGTTCAATTCCCAGCTTATAATTGCCTGTAACTCCATCTCCAGGAGTTTTGATGTTCTCTTCTGGCCTCCTTGAGCACCCACCCATGATGGTATGTGCTCACATGGATACAGAGAGAGAGAGAGAGAAAGAGAGAGAGAGAGAGAGAAATAACAAAATAATAAGCAACATGCTTGAGAGGATCTCTCTAGAAAGCTCAAATCTATGCTCAGTGCTAAACCCTATGTTTAATAGAAGTAGGGAGGTTAGACAAATTCAACAGCTCTTTGTCTTGAGCAAAGGCAAGCAAAGCACCACTAAGAGTAATTGTGTCTGGACTCAATGCTAAGTAAAAAGGCCATTTTCTTGACCTATGCTAGGCTCGTGGCTGAAACTCCTATAACAAAAGAAAAGCAGGCTCAGGATGCAGCTTAGTAGTAGAGCACTTGCCTAGCGTGTGAGGCCCTGGATTCTATCCCCATCACCACAAGAACTATAAACTTATTTAATGTGAGTTTTATGTGACATGAGAGTCTTCACAAAGAAACGAAGAGCCAAAGATAAGCTTAGATATTTTTATTCTAGGTTTGATGAAGAACAGACAGTCACAGAAGTATATGACATGACGCAGAATATGACTTAATGGAACTGAACACGAAAGTAGGGTTAGTGTTGAGAATCTTCTGTGTGTCCTGTGGACTTTGGAGATAAGGATGTTCCTTCTTTTTATCTGGTTAAGTCTAGGGTACCTCCCACATGAGAGTCTTATAATACACAAGAGAAGGCTGGAGACAGTAACTTCTTGCTTCTGTCATTTTCTTCAATACTTCAAGTACCATATTTTTGGAGTCTCCTATCCTGAACCCCCATCACCTACATGATGGTAGATTTCATCTTTCTATTGCAAAGGATACTGAGCAAGAAGACAGGGACGCTAAAGAGAAAAACTCAGGAACTTGAGGCATAGGCACAAGATCATATTGTTAACACCAATGGGAGACTTAGCTTTCCAAAGCTAAGGAGTTCCTGCCACAAGGACCTCCACTCAGGTGATGCCAGGATCTTGATTTAGTCTGCCAAGAAGGATTTCAAGACAAGTAATATGAAGTAGAATTGAAACTTATTAAAAATAGTATGTATTTTTTGGTGCAGGCATGGGCAGAGGAGGGAGATGCCTGCCAAATAAATAAATAAATAAATAAATAAATAAATAAATAAATAAAAGATATGATTTTGTGTTTTCTTGAAATTGTATTGCTCAATGGATAGAATTTACAACCAGCTTCAAAGATTAAATAAAAGTTAAAATAAAGTAAAAACTGTGTGTACGTGTGTGTGTGTGTGTTTACTAATCCCTCCTGTCTTAAAGAATTTTCTTTTGTAATTGAAATTGTGAGATGGTTTCTGCTGTACCTTGTTGAGATCAAGGGATGAGAGGTGTGCTGATAAACTGAAAGGTCACTTATGTCTCGGCCTTCACCAGGCTTCCCTGGCTGTTTTAACACTTGGAGATCTCTCTCAGAAAAGTGGTAGGTAATCTTCATTGCAGTTTGGATTTTGTCATTTGTCTCAAAATTTAAATCTTAGCCAGTGAACCATGCAAACCCATCTCAGACTGAGGAACTTTTGTCCTTTCCCCAGACCCCTTAATTTTCCTTACCTTTCAATCCTGCCCTAATCTCACATTATTACCAGGTGTAGTAGCACACACCTGTTATCCTAGGGAAGCTGAGGCAGGAGTCCAGACTGAGCTGAAGAGCAAGATGCTGTTTTAAAAAATAGAAACAACAAGGCTAGCGAGATGGATCAGTTAGTAAAGTGCTTTCCAAACAGACATGGAGACCTGAGTTGAACTGCCAGTACCTACATAAAAATAATGGTTACATCAGTACATGCCTTGTAATCCCAGTGCCAGGGAGACAGAGACAGGAAGATCTCTGGGGCTTGTCCACTAACCAGGCTAGTTGAATCAGGGAGCTTCAGGTTCAGTGAGAGACCCTGCCTCACTGGCTAAGATGAAGAGCTACTGAGGAAGATACCCAACATTGACTTCTGGCATTCACACACATATGTGAGCACGTATATACACATATAGACACACGCAAAATAACAACCACAAAAACCGCATTACTCCTTTCTCCGCTATCTCTTCTGCCTCAGCCTCACAATATAAGATGTTAAACTTACGGTGTCTCTTTCTCAGACCTTTCCTGGGACTCCTCTTCACCCTGGGTTCCCATCCTTGCTTTGCACTCCCCAGGGCCCTGAGTCTTCTACTCTGATAGGGGGAAGTTGGCCTTGTTTTCCATAACCTTTGACTCTCTAAGTTATACTAGAAGCCTTCTTCAGTTGCTGTGGCCTATATATCACTGTGATTCATAGGAAAAACAACAGATTTAATTACATACAATGTACAGGAGTCCATAAAAAATATGTGATTTAAGAAAGTAGTTCGAATTTGAGATTTCAGGAGGAAGCTGTGTTCACTTTCCTGCCTGCCTTAAGGGTCACAGTCAAGTCCTCTACAACATAATGCAGACTAACAAGAGACAGGCATAGCAAATTTACTTAAAGTTTTATATGCCACATGAACCTTCAAGCTGAAGACATAAATCCTCAGGGAAAACTGTTCCTATACATAGGTTCAATGAAGAATGGCTAACCGTGTAAAAAAGTGATTGTACAAAAGCATATGGATGTCATGGTAACAGGTTGATGAGGAAGTCACCAAAGAAAGCATGTCACATGGAATTCTCTTTGCCTCTCTCTAGCATTCCCTCCTCCCAGCTATGGACAGGACCCCTCTGGAATGAGGGGTTTTGAGGGAAAAGACAGAGTGACCTTCCCAGCTTTTATTGCTTACTTGGAGGAAGTGGAGTTCTAGTTTCTACAGCCCACCTTGAAGAAGAGGAAAGCTGCTTCCTATGATCCACTTTGGGGGCAGCAGCCAAGGGAAAGTGTAGATGAGGTGGTGGGAGAAGGTCAAAAAGACTCTTGATTCCTGAGGCTACTTCTGAGGCTTTCTAGTCTCCTCTAGCTCAAAGCACTCAGCATGCCAAGATAGTATACTCTAGGATACTGTTTTTTGGGGCCCCACTAGGGGCTATTTGCCATCTTTGGATATACAAAGGAAGAGGAATTTGGGGATTCTGGGGCAGGATAAATTCTGGAAAGTGACTACGAAATGTGGAGAGAATAAGTGTTTGGTAAAATAGTTACAGAGGTAAAGAGACAACACAAGTGCTAACAATTGTCCCCAGGGACGTCCTGGTACACCAGAGAGACACTGTTACTGGAAATTTTGAAGAGCACCACCTGGGGTTCCGCAAGCTACTGAGGAAATTAGGGTCCCCTCTCCTGGTTCTTGCCTTCACTAATAAGATAATTTAAGAATAGACTGAAAAGAAAGCTCTAGCACAATTTTATAAAAGTTTAAAAGAAAAACTTGGGGCTGGAGTGATGGCTCAGCAGTTAAGAGCACTGGCTGCTCTTGCAGAGGACCCGGATTCAATTCCCAGTACCCACATGGTAGCTAACAATAGTCTTTAACTTTAGTTCTAGGGAATCCAATGCCCTCTTCTGGCCTGCATGGGCATTGCATGACAGGGGTGCACTTCCATACATACAGACAAAACACATACATAAAATAAAAATAAAGAAAAATGTTTAACTAAAAAAAGAAAGAGAGAAAAACACTAGGGCAAGCAAGCTATAAATCTTGGCAACTGCCCAGAGGTGGAAGATGGAAAAGAGGGAGAGAGAAAGTTGTATACCACAGGGTACAAGAGGAGGAAGAATAACTTGGAAAAGAATGAGAACTCCCAGAGTGTCCTGGAAAGCATGCCAAGGCTTTGGCAAGTATCTAAAAGAAGGTAAAGGAGATAAAAAGGGAAAGGAGAAGTTATGCCTTAGGTAGACAGAACTAATAGAACTTCATGGGGTCTCTGTAGCCATTATACTGGGGACAGTGTTACCAGGAAGGAAAAGTACACCATCTCATTAAAGAGGAAATAGTCCTCCCAAGAGGAGGCTGATGCAGAACAGCAGATTAGTGAATCTCTCAGTTCTCACCAAAGAAGCTTCCTTTTGCAGCAGATGACCCACAACTGGTCAATGTACAGAGAATAGGAGACTGAGGAGTGCTCAACCATTAATGGAACACCTATAGCACAACCTCTCCTCCCAAGTCTCAGGAATCACCACTGTGGAAGTGCAGACAGAAATTTTAAGCACCAGTGGTGACAAATGAACACAAGGAAACTGTGGTTTCCAGACATAACAGGCAGTTGCATATACGAACCCTGTATTACTTTTCTGTTGCTGTGATAGAATACCATGATCAAGGTTACTTATGCAAAAGTGACATTTTGGAGTGACATACTTCGATTCCCTTCACCATATCAATGTCTGATTACCAAACACATATTGACCAAAAGAAGACTGTACATGTACCACAGCTAAGAGTGCTGGTAGCTGTGTCATGCCCATTTAACAGAGTTTGGCAGCAAGTCTCACAGACCAATTACACAAGGAAAAGTACAAAGGGCATGTCGAGCTTTTCTTGGTGAGTGCCAAAGTACCATTAATGTCATGCCAGCCCAGGGAAAGCCGGAAAAGGGGCCTCCAGCCCTGGGAGGGAGGGGCCAGGGCAAGTGGGTAATGAGTCAGAAAGGAATGTCTGCTAACCCACACCCACATGCCTGCCTGCCAACTTGAGGAAGGACCCACGTAAATTCCTTTCCATATACCAGGGGTTCACACTCCAGAGGGCAGTTTTTCCATGTGAGACTCTACCCTACACTTTGCAGAACAGTAGGTTGCTGATTTGAACTTGGATGGAACTCTGGGAAAGAGTACTGCTTCTGTGGAACCTATTTGCTTTTATTAGATAACAGCAAAATTCTTGCAATGGCCCATGGCCACTGTTCCTAAAGAAAATCCAGGGAAGGGATCAGGGAGGGATGCTTGTGTATGTCAATAAAGTCCTAGACTAGGGTTTGGCTTTTTGTAATAAATTAGTCTAGACCAAGATTTCCTGAATTTGAAAACACGCTTTTTAGAGTTCCTTTCTTAGGTAACGAAATAAAAATAAATGGGGTCACCTTAATTGGGGAAACCATGATGAGGGGTGAGAAAATATGAGAGATAAATAATGCCTATCTAGTTTTAAAAACCAGAGGGAACCATATTACTCCAACAACCTACAGACAAATTATACATAGCAGATAGGCATTTTGGGGTTATTCACTTCTCTAAGGTACAAATAACATTCTCAAACCAATTTCTTCCAGGTAATAAGGAGTGCCCCATATTTGTCAAAGCATCAGATTTACTGTATGATACTAACTTCAGGAGACTATGGAGCACCTCTCAAAATGTCCTGTAACTGTGGTGAGTCACCTGTCCTCTTGATCAAGGAGGCCAAGGAGACCCCACCAGACGGACTTGAATCAGTGTCCAGTCTAAGAGGAGTGTCAACACAGAGGAATCATTTCCTCCATGCTTCCAAGCGAAGCCAAGCATGGTCGAGCAGGACCTTTGACTTATCTTCACATACGCAGAACTGGTAAAAGAAAGGAGCCAGGGCCTCCTCCTAAGCCCACTTGACCCCTGAAGAACAGATCCTGAAAGGACCTTAAGAGTAAAAATAAATTGGTTTATCTGGGTCAACTGTATGGCCTTAAATCCCCAAAAGGAAACTATAACCAAAGATTAAAGGGGCCAATATAATTTTTTAAGAGTCCAAATGCATAGCTAAAGGCTACATGACAAGCAACAATGCCAGATAGGAGATACCTTCTTTGAGTTGTTGGTCAGGGAGGCCAAAGGGACTCCCAGATAGTAACCCAGCATAGAACTGGGAAAATGAACAGCAGACCCCAATCTTATCCAAAGGAATATTGACAACTGATTGCTGCTAGGTGAGGAATAGCTGACCTTCCTAAAACAAGGCTCTGTAGATAGACTGACTAGATTCACCAGATGGACAAGCAGTGGGGAATGGCTGGGGGTGCCGACAATACAGCAGACAGTAGCAGGGATATCAGAGTATAAGGGCTCTAGTGGAGGGGAGGGAGACTATGGGAGGGTGCCATCTTGGAAATGGGTGTATAGTTGAATAAGATGGTTTAGGATGTTCTATGTGATATACATACAAAAAAAATCAACAAATTTTTATTTTAAAAAATGTATTATATTTGAGGAGGAAGCATGGAAATTTACATCATGGTAATTAGTAGAGGTGATAAATATTACCACTGAAATCCACCT
>NW_008360030.1:1263239-1274841 GCF_000622305.1 Nannospalax galili | reverse complement strand
TTCAGCCATGTGTGAAAGAGATGTATTCTTGCTCTGGAGTGTGTTACTGAATATGTTAAAGCTGTAATGAAATGCTTCTTCTAATGTAGTTAATTAAAAATTTTTTAAATAAATTTTTTTTAATTAAAAAAAGTTCAGTCAGAGAATAAGAATTCTTCAATATGACTTTGATTTGAACCTTTTCACCAAGGTCCAGAGGGTTGGGCTCCATCAAAGGATCCTACGTTTTCTATCTCTTCCTTTAGATAGCTGGTACTTTATGGAGACTCAGCACATGCTTTGATGAAACAGCAAAGCACACTCTTTAAGTAGGAAAACAGAAAAATGGCTGTTCTTTGTTTTATGCCATGCAGCGGTTCACTTAGGAGACTCCCCACAAAATGAGCCCAGAATGACTATCAAGAGAAACAGACATCCTGGCCAAAACAGTTCTAGTGCTTCTTCCTCAGAGTAAGAGATCTGCCCAATGCCTGGGAAAGAGGCAGAACAAAATGAAGCAGTCTGTTTGTAATCCTCACTTCACTGATGAACAACCCACCCAGAAGTGCATGGTTGTATTGTGGAAGTTTGGGAATCCGCTTTGACCAAAGATTCTCAAGCTCAGCTCACCCTCTCCAGCCAAAACAAAGGAAGGCATATGGTCTGGTGGTGGGGAAAGAGAGAGATAAAGGGGCAGACTGGACACTGCTCTTCCTGTTCTCTTTAAAAACAAAATTTCTTGCCCCAGTAGGAGGCAATTTACACTTCAGTGGAAAACTCTTAATTGCATGGCGCTCATTTTCCAGGTGTTATCTGATTGCGATTTTGAATGAGCTACTTAACCACTTAAGTTGTAGGTAAGTGATAGATATGCAAATCATGTCCTCTCTGGTTTAACTGACTTCCTTCCCCCCTGAGGGAAGGAAAACAACAGTTTCCCTCTGTTTACAATTCATCACAACATTCCCACATTCCGGAAGTGTGGGCTGTTTCGTTTTAAGGCCAGGAATAACAGCTACCATGTGCCCTCCTTTATGGGAATAAAATTTCCAATCATTTCTGTTCGTAGCTTTGTGAGAGTAATGATACTACGGTTTTTCCGTAAATCATCTTTAGCATTCCTGTTAGACTTCTTATTTTGATAGCAGCAGGAAAGCCTGTACTGGGCCATGTGATCTACATAGAAGGGCAAGCTGCCTCCCACAGAGCTCTGCTCACCAAGGGAAAAAGGAAGTGGCCCCTCCAAGGGGTCTTCTCCCACCTGCCTCCCTGCTAGCCTCCTGAGTTAAAGGTGTTATCTAAAACAGGAATTTGGTCAATTTCAGCAGAAGGCATCTTTCCCACTGTAGGTGTTATTTCAGGGTCTACTGGCCACTTGCTGGTTTCCCACGCTCTCAGCTTGCAGGTTGCTGCTCTGGAGAGCTGAGTCTCAGCCAGTGTCCAGGGCTGGGTTTCTGTTAGCTCCCCTGCACCCCCGGGTGTTCTGCCAGCACACAAAGATCAGTGGGATTCCTGGAATTCCTCGAATAGCACAGAAGTCAAGCTTGGCCCCTTAAATGCCCTTGAACTGGGGTTCTGACCCCAACTGGGCATTTTATCCTTTTATTCACATTCAGAGGTTAGGACCTATTTATGTAAATCCTCTGCCAGGGTTGATTCTTCGTGAGCTCCTGCTTTTCCCATCTCTAATTGTCTCAGGTAGTTTGTTAGGCCCCTTGGATCCTCCCCATTCAATGAAAAACTTTGGGGTCAGTAAGAATGTATTCATAAATGGAAGGGTGTGGGGCCTGGCCAAGTTGAGAGGGCTTCCTTTGAAGTGTTCTAAGGAGATTTCAGAGGCCACCCAGCTTAGGAATTTAAAACAGAAGCAGTGACCTTATGCACCCCTTTTGATTCATGGAAAATAAGCTTTCTTGAAACCGTATCTTCAGGCAAGTTTTATCCAAATGCAGTTTCCTAGAGTGCAGCCCTGGCTACTGCTGCTGGATAAAGACATATTACAAGGGAGTTCACAAAACATTTCCAGAGAAAGGTAAACCCATGACCTTCATGGAGATATAGACGGGCAAGCGAACATTTTACTTTACTTTTATAATTGAAGAAATCAGGCAGCTGTTATAAGTAGTTTTAAAAAAAATAAATAAACAGCCCACACTTACAGGGAATGTGGGAATGTTGAGATGAATCCCAAATGGAGACAAAATATTAGCTGCCCACCTGCCCTCCCCCACACCCCTAGGGGAGAAGGAAGTCAGTTGAACTAAACAGGGCACAATTTGTACAATCAGACAACACCTGGAAGCCTGTACTGCATACAACACAGAGTTTTCTACTGAAGTATCAAGGGTCCTCCTACCCCTGACTCCTGAGTATTGGGATTACAGGTGTGCATCACTTTTTTTGGAGTCAGTGTCTCCCTGTAGCCACAGCTAGGCTGGAACTTGCTATGTCGACCAGGCTGGCCTCCATCTCACAGTGATCTGCCTACTTCTGCCTCCCAGCACTGGGATTAAAGGCACGTGCCACCACCCCCGGCTTGTATTAGTTTTTAAGTAGGTTCTGAAGTATCAGGTTCATCCATTTATATCTTTAGTCCCCTTCCCCCCAAGACCCATTTTCATACTTTTTCAGTGGAGGAGGGTGAGGTGGATATCTGCTGAAATCGGGGGTTTCCAAGGACACCTGTACAGGAGTTCTGAGTTCTTGGGTCCCTGAACAAAGAATTGAACAGACACACAGTTGTAGCAGAAGCAGAAACAGTTTATTGGGAAAAGATATACTTCCAAGGGAGGAAGTGAGCACAGCACGGACAAAGTTAGCAGCTCCATAGTGCTGACTCACAAAGCATGATAACTTTTATGTCACAGAGCTCAAGCTTTTTGGCTCATTTGCATAGCTTGGACTTTTCTGATCATGCTCTATTATACACAAACAACTTTATGAATCAGGTCTCATTAGCATCCTTAATCTCCACTCAAGAGTGTGCATTTTAGATTTATAATCAGCCATAGGTTCTTTTTAGGCACTTCTGGAGTGCCTCTGCACCTGGACCTGCGGCACCAGATGGCTTTAATCAGCCAGGTTGAGGTGGGGCAAGGGTGAGCCAGCATCCAGTCTTCCTTTTTGGCCAACTTGTTTTTTTCCTATGGTAATTCTGTAAGGTTTTGCACAAGGCCTTCTGGACTGCACTCCCTGGACAAAGTTGACTGTCAGATTTCCACAATGTTTTACTTTACTTGTCACGTAAAAATGCATGCAATCATGGGTGCAAGCGAGGTGATTACTTTAGCGCCTCATAAAGTGTGCTGTACTGCTTCTTGCCATCAGTCATTCAATTGCTTTAGAAGCCACTGATGATTCTTTCCTAAACTAATTGTTTCATGGAAGATGGCAAAGTGATAGCATACAAATTTGTTTGCAAATGCTAGCAGGCAGTCCACTATAAAAAAGAATCAGATGAGTATGAACTGATTTTTCTCTTTAAAAGGGTAAATGCTTAAATCTTTCTTTAGTTATCAAATTTCAAAATTAAGGGAAATAACAAAGTTGTCAAATTTCAAAATTAAGTGAAATAACACAGTAGCCACCACAAATTGCTGTGTTATTATTATTAGAGCATCTTTCATGATGCCATGGTTTTGTGACAGGGAACCTAAACTAAGAAATGAAACCATAATGCTCTATCTTGAAATGCAGCTGTCCTCAAAAGACCCACCCCGCCCCACCTAACCTGCCATAAACAGGCTGACCCCTGGAAGTTCCTGCTCACATTCTACTGTCACATAGACTAGTGACCCCAGTGCATGACCTCTGGTTCCTTATGCTAGAGACCCCTGTTTATGACCCGCAACCACACAGGCAGGAGTTTAAACCCACGAAGGACAGAATGAGTCTAGAATGATACTACACTATCTATAAATGTCTTGAGTTACTGTGGTTCAGGGCTCAAGCTTTAGAGATTACTCTCTTTAGTAATGAAATCTGACTTTTTACTATCTCTCCTACTTGTCTCCAGCAGAGTAAATTGCTGTAAGAGTTTTAAATCATTCCATGATTATAAACAATTACATTTATTCTTTTGCTATTGTTGTTGTTTGTTTTGAGACAGTTTTACTATGTAGCACACACTGTGAACTTGCAACCCTCCTACCTCAGCCTCTCAAATGCTGGAAGGACAGGCCACAGCACCATGCCTGTATTCACAATCATTGTTCTTGTCCAATTATCCCAAATTTGGCCAGCAAGATCCCCTTTTAAGGCAGTTCCTGTGTCCTTTTGACATACCTTCATTACTCTGTTGGTGCCTTCCTGTTTTCTAAGATAAGAAGCATGCTTAGTGCATAATTTGCCTGTACTAGACCAGGAGGTACCCATTTCTTCAAGAAGCACAAGATTTATTAGAAACCAAGATTTGCTTTCAAGGTTTCTTGAAACCTAGTAGGCTACCACTGCTTTTAAGCCAGAGCAGTGCACAGTACTAGGAAATAGGAAGGGTTAGGTTCCTGAGCACACCAGTAGTACAGTTACACAGGTGCTCCTGTTGAGAAGGGCTTGCAATTTGTGACTGAGTACTCTGTGATCACTGTTTGTAATCCTTTGCAATTTTGTCTTTGTCTTTTGTAAATTGAGTCTAACAAGGTAATGGGGCATTTCCTAAGGACATGGAAACATGGTTCATGTGTAGTAACCTGATTTTCCTAAAATGGGTTCTTGTGGCCCCCACCCCCCGCCACACACACCTCTCTGAAGAGTGCAAGGGAAGTTTGTACTAGTGATTATGTGACTATCCTCATGTTGTAGGACTGCTCTGAGAGAAGATATTCTAAAGAGATACTTGTGCCCCACATCCCCCTTAGCTATTATTTACAAAGTTAGGGTGTTTAATAAGCATGCAGGAATCCAAGTGATAGCTAAGGGGGAGTGGGGGGCACAAGTGTCTCTCTTTAGAATATCTTGCAGCTGTCCCTCCAAAAATAAATTCAAAATTGCTGTGCTGGGCATGATGATGCACACCTGTAATTCCAGTACTGAGGAAGCAGAGGCAGGTGGATCTCTGTGAGGCAAAGGCCAGCTGGTCTACATAGTTCCACATCAGTCAGAGTTACATAGTATGACCCTTTCTCTAAATAAATAAATTAAATTAAAATTAAAAAGCTTCAGGGCTGGGTGTGGTGGTGACACCTTTAATCCCAGCGCTCACTTGGGAGCCATAGGCAGGCAGATCTCTGTGAGTTCAAGTCCAGCCTGGTCTACATAGTGAGTTCCAGGCCAGCTGGGGCTACAAGGAGACCCTGTCTCAAAAAGACCACACACAAAAAAAAACCCTCTGTACTTATGTAGTACAGATGAAAGGAATGGACCTGCAAGGCATGGTAGCCCTTGCCTTTAATCCCAGCACATGGGAGCCAGCAGGTAGACCTCTGTGGGTTTGAGGTCAGCCTGGTCTACACAGCAGGGTCCAGGACACCCAGGGCTGCCTAGTAAGACCATGTCTCAAAAACAACAACAAAAAACTAAAAAAAGATATGGATCTATGGACAAATGTTAGAGTAGTAAATAGCCCCCATAAGATGAACTGGTCAAGACTATAAAATTTCTAGTCCATCTGTTGAAAGACCCACATTTCCAGTTTCACTGGTCAATCACCTGGTCATAGGACCACCCCTAGGAAGGTAGGTTCACTTAAATATATGGGTGGAATACCTAGTGCATTAATGAAATAATGAGCTTTTCCTGCCTGGAATCCCGCCTCCTAGTGCAGTATTCTGGAACCAGTCACAGTAAGTCTGCCATAATCTCTCCTTTTCTTCTTCATATCCCTTTTCTGAACATGCTTTCTTTTTTTATTTTTTTAAACTTTTTTTATTATTTTTATTTTATGTGTATAATGCCTGCATGTAGGTGGGTGAACCCCTGTCATGCAATGCCCATGGAGGTCAGAAGAGGGTGTCTGATCCCCTGGAACTGGAGTTACAGACGGTTGTTAGCCGCCATGTGGGTGCTGGGACTTGAACCCTGGTCCTCTGCAAGAGCAGTCAGTGCTCTTAACCACTGAGCCATCTCTCCAGCCCCTGAACATGCTTTCTTTAAGGCTTTAGGCTGTCCCTACCATCCTGTATTTCTTTACTTTTTCTCTAAAGTTTCCTTCTCCCAGCCATGTGGCTGTCAGCCACGTGTCTGATCTCCATGCAGACTCTAAACCTGCATTACTTCGTGGATTTATTTCCTTCTCCCCTTCATGTTCATCCTCAAGGCAGGTAGCAAGATTACAAGCTTGCCTGCCCTGAGGATTTTCCTGAAAATTCTCATAAAATTGTCCTAAATCTTCTGTTTGGATCCATTCTTAAATTATTTTATGAATGAGACTAAGAATCTTCTAGGGGATGCTCTTTCACCCCGTTTGACAAAGAACTCTGCCAGGCAGAGACCAGGTAATGGTCTTACATTATGTAACATGCTATAAAAACCTCTGAATCTTGTCCTTCAAAAACAAAGGATCTTGGGGGCTAGAGGTGGCTCAGTGGTTAAGAGCATTTGCTGCTCTTGCAGGGTACCAGGGTTGGGTTCCCAGGACCCACATGGTGGCTCTCTTCCTTTCTATAACTCCAGTTCTAGGGCATCTGACTCTTTTGGCCCCCTCTACTGCCAGGCATACACATGGTACACATATATACATGCAGGCAAAATACACAAAATAAAGATAATTTTTTATTAAAAATGGAGGACCATTAAGATAAACTGCCAACCCTAATTCCCCCTACCCCCATAGGCTAGATATCAATTTAAAAAAAAACTCTGTACAACAGAGCTCTGTCATGACTGAGACAACCTAGAACTGAATTCACCTTCCACCTCAAGAAAGGATCTGTTAAACTATCCCAGTTATCAACACAAAACCACATCTCTCACTGCAAAGGGAATAAGAGGTGCTTTATTCTGAAGAAAAATATGAGCAGTGAGAGACCAGGAACACAGATTTCAGGTACACTAAACACCATGTTCCAACAGTTTCACAAAATTATTATAGTAACAGAACAAAGGAAGTCATAAATCAAGACACTTTTCAAATACATTGGTAGGAACTACCAGATAGTCATGTTATAGCAAAGTGAAGAAATTTCTGCTATAAGCCTCAGATGTTGTCTGATAACACTCTTAGCTTTTGAGTTAGTGAGCTAGGGGCCTGTTTATATATCCTCGACAGATTCACCAAATAATTATAAGGATGCTAGATCACACACAGGGGTGGATAGTAAATGGATAATTAGGGGCCTAAGATAGACTAAAACAATTTAACTCTGGACCTGCAACATTCCAACTCTCTGAAATCATTGAAATTTTAGTCAGCCTTGTAGACTGTCTAATGCAGATACCTTTTTTTTTCTGGAAGCTTCAGTTAATCCTGGTAAATTTAGATACCCTCTTGCCTTGGTGGCATGGTTTTCTTTTTTAAAAAATTACAGTTAGGGACTGGAGAGATGGTTCAGTGGTTAAGAGCACTGGCTGTTCTTGCGGAAGACCCAGGTTCAAATCCTAGCATCCATCCTAGCAGCTAACAGTCATCCATAATTTCAGTTCCAGGGGATCTAACACACTCTTCTGTCCTCTGTGGGAATTGCATGACACAGGTGCACTTATATGCATGCAGGCGGACATTCATACACATAAAATAAAAATAAAGATAAAAATTTTAATTACATTTATGTGTTTGTTTATTGTGTTGGGGCTCAGAAGACAACTTTCAGGAGTCAGTTCTCTCCTACCATGTGGGTCCCAGGGATCAAACTCAGGTCATCAGGCTCAGTGGGACCTATCTTTATTCACTGAGCCATCTCAGCTCATATGTCATGGTTTTCTACAGATTGTAAGATGACCACAGGCACAGGGGGAGTGTAAGGGGAGGGTTTAAACTTTTTTCCCTCCATTTGGTCAAACTGTAAATAAATCCATTTTCCTTTACTAATTGCTGTTTCCTACTCCCTTCATATAATATACAGGCAAACCAATGTGTAGGCTGAGAACCGAAGTGTCTAGTAACAATTAGAGAAATAAAAACTGAAATTGAGAAACTGAAAGTACAAACTCAGCCTGCACATTGGAAGGAAGAAGAGGTTGAGGAAAGGAGGCAGTATTGCTCATGGGAGACTTGGGCTCTGCTGAGAGAGAAAAGAACAGATACTCTGTCTGATTGTTGGACTGGTGTGAGGTTTGTTAGCACTTTTAGAATTTTCTTCCTCATCATGGTTTAAGGGGATTTTTCCCTTGTAAGATCCAAATCAGTGGCCAGTTTGTTCTTGGAGATATTTCAGCATCATCCTGATCTTGATGGAAGGTTTTCTTTTGTGATAAGGGGATAGTGAACAGGCACATTTCATTCATTGTTGATGAAGAAGAGAAGCTTGGTGGTTGTCATAATTAGCTTCAGTTGTCAACTTGACACACTTTAGAAAAGGGAACCTCAGTTGAGGGCTTTCCTTCATTGACTGGCCTGAGGGCATATCTGTGAGGGCATTTGCTTGATTGCTAATTGATATAGGAGGGTGCAGCTGACTATGGGTAGTACTATCCCTAGGCAGGTGGGCCTAGGCTATATAAAAATGGTAGCTCAGCAAGATGGAGGGAAGCAAGCCAGTAAGCAGCATTCCTCCGTGGTGTCTGCTTCAAGGTCCTGCCTTGAGTTCGTGCTTTGGCTTCCCTTGATGGACTCTAACCTGTAAGATGAAATAAATCTCTTTCTTCCAAGTTGTTTTTGGTCAGTGTTTTATCACAGCAACAGAAAAGCAAACTAGTACAGTGGGTGACAGGTTTTATGGATTAAAGCCATGAGACCCTATTGCCTCTTGTCTCCATGAGGGTTTCTATTTCTAGTTCACTGATGTTAGAGACATAAATTTTATTCTATAGGGCAGCCACTGGAGTCCCCAGGTTCTTGTGCCTCCTTACAAGGAATTGTACAGAGACACATGAATAGTTACAGGAAAGGAGATGTTAGTTTACCAAAGAAGAGATACAAAGGAGCTTGGACATGTGCCAGACCTGGCATGTGGCCTGTCTCCAAAAGAGCAAAAGAGGGGAATGCTGTGTGACCTTTTATGGGTCATTTATGGGTCATAACATGTTGCCTGGGTTAAATGAGGCCCGGGTAGGTGAAAGGCCTCCATTCTGTCCTCTGTTGCCACCTCTCATGTGTTAATTTTGGATTCTTCTCCTCCACCCTGTTCCCTCTTTTCCTGTTTCAATCTTGGTCCCACCCAGACTCCCTGTCTCCAACCCTACCCAGCAATCACTGCTGCTCTTTGAACCGAACAGAAACTTGAATGTGTGAGAAAGTTTAGGCTGAGTGTTTGCTCCACTGAATCTTGAGGCAAGGCTCAGTGGTAATGTCTCCACTCTGAGATGGCAAAGCCATATGGCCTTCATCAACTGACTAGGCAGGGATATCCTATTACCAGATAGGATATCCCTGCCTAGTCAGTTGATGCCATTCCCCATGTCCCAACATGGAGGCTGCAATATTCATGGAGGCCTATTGTATGGTTCTGTTTCCTCTAGCCATAACGAGATGATACCACCTTGGACTTTACTCTGGTAGCCATGAGAACTAGAGTAGAACAATACACTGGTAGCCAGATCTATGGTAATAGTAATGGAGTTATTGACATTCCCTAGTGAGGGTCAGGAAACTATCACCTGGGATTCTACCTGTTACCTTGTTACCCCTCCTCCAGCTATAAGTGATCTTGGGAGATGCTAGACTATATAGAGAAGTAAAAAGTTAATTAAAAGGACCTCTTGAGCCAGGTGTAGTGGTGCAAGCCTTTAATCCCAGAACTAAGGAGGCAGAGGTAGGTCTACATAGTGAGTTCCATAGTCACCATCCATGATAGGGCAGGACTTTGGGATGATACAGCTATTTGAGAGTCTCCCACACACCTGTAAGTGAACCCTCACTCATACTCTATAAGTCAGTCCAATAAATTCAATGGTCTAACCAAGTTGACTTTGCTGAAATTGTACTTTGGTCTGTCATTGGTGCCCATCTGGGAGTAATTGAACATTTGTTTGTGTCTCCCCAGAAAAACAACACAACAGTCTTCCATTCACAGTTGGGTTGATTCAGCAGGCCTGTGGGAAGGGAAAATGCCTAGTTTGACTTCCCTGCTCATAGCTGGGGCATAATCACATTAGTTAATCTTGAGGTCAGCAAGAAGGGAAACATGACATCTCCCAGGTCTAGATGAGAACATGCATGCCCTCACATCAAGGACACAGGTGTTGGATGCCTGTGGGCATCTGCACTTGCCTCTAGAATATCCCATGCAAAGGGATTATATCCTGCAGAGGAAAACCTGGACTCCCTCCTCCAAGTCTTCCTGAAGCTCCTTTGTTGCAGTCACAAATTACAAACTCTGAGATTTCACTTATTTCACATGGAAATGAGATGCTCTCATGTTGACATTTAAACTAACATAGCACAATATACAACCACAGAATATAATTCATACTAATAGTTTAAATTTTTACTATGCCTTTAATTAGAATAACATTAAATTGTCATGGGAATTCAGTGTGTCAGAGACAAGTACTGGAAGCAGAGTGGAGAATCATAAGATTTTATTTATTCATGATGGCAGGGATTCAGGGGAGTAATCTCCAAAGCCTGAGCTCCTAACCACATATACTCAGAACATTTATAGGCAGTTCAGCATGATTCCAAACCCATTCTGTCATTGTTAGGTTAAATTTTGGCCTATGTGACCACAAGCCATGCATGGGGTTCTCTGACCCTATGTGACTGGGTCACATATGCATTGGGGTCACTAGCTTACCTGACTGGGGGGGGAATTCAAAGGGAGTCTCTAAAAGTTTATTTACATAGGCAGAAAGGATATGGCTGAAATGGCCCTCTCACAGGCAGCTGGTTTCTCATCTCATTCCCCCCTTTGATGCCCTCTTAACTCTCTAAGGGGCATCAATTTCTTCTATGTCTCTTACATCAAGCCACTGATAGTTCTGGAGGAACATTTGGAACTTTGACCTTTAGGTGGTAAGAGACAAATTGGGTCAGCATGTTAAAGATTCAGGGATCAAACAGGAGTGCCATAAAGCATGAGGAGAGAGCCAGCTAACGGTAGGAGCCAGGATGCCTAACTATTATTTCTAGAGCTCAAAGAATCAGCCAGTTCTTATCTCCTCTTTGCAACTCCCTTTACTTATTGGGCCATATCACAACATCCCTGACTTGTTTACATAAAAAAAAAGCATTTCTCATTTAAGAAGAGATAGCCCCTCACTCCCTTTTGGCAGTCAGCAGCTCTAATCCCCTTTGGTTTTATAGAACTACTTCTGCTAAGGAGTCTAATTGATCCTGTATGGCCACTAATCATTTGGCCCATCGGTCTATGTAATCTGTCAAACCTCTAGATAGGTGGTGATAGAATGTGACTGATGAAGCAATTACTCCTATTTCTTTTCTTTTAACTTTTACAAAAACTTTATTGAGAATTTCATACATACATATAAGGTATTTTGATCAAATCCATTTTTTAAAACTCCACAAGAGGTACAGTGAGCAAAGACTGAAGAGCAGTGATCTCAGACAGTGGAGCTCTGTATATCAGAG
>NW_008360030.1:1231728-1263112 GCF_000622305.1 Nannospalax galili | reverse complement strand
GCAATTCCTACCTCCTATTCTACCACACCATCCTCTTAAGAGGTTACCCAAATTGCCAATAAAGAATCGGGATTCAGACTGCTCTGGCTTCTTCCATGCTGAACAGGGACGGCAGGGTGAGGCAATTGGAATACCCCTTCAGTGGGTCTATCTAAAAGACTCTTAAATTGTATAACTCTTGTCTCTAAGGGGAAAAGAATGTCCTTGAATCCTGAATAGGAGAAGTAAAGGCAAGAGTAATTAGCATTACAAGTTCTAGACAGGGAACTAGAAAAAAGTCAGAATAGGGCAATTTTCAAATGTTCATATGAGAGTCCATTGGACAAGCCCTTTCTTGACAAGGGCTTCCAAAAGCATCCCTGTATTGGGTTCTTCCTCATATTACTCCTATTTTTATACCTACCTCAGCTGTTATCCCTAGACCAGTTAGTAGAAGTATGAATTGGATGACTCTCTTTGATGTTTATGTGTTCCTAACAGTATGGTGAGGTTGGTTGGTGTGAACTATGTCCATCTGGGGAGTAAGGAAAGCGAAGGTACAAGTCCACAGGCCTGGGTGGTGACAGCACCAAATTGTGCTTGGAGGAAGATGAATTGGTCCTCAAGAGTTTGGTCACATTCCCTCTGACCATATCACCTACTGGCTTTATCCTCTTTTGCTTTTTTTTTGTTTTTTAGATTTTTAAAATTTTATTTTTTATTTTATGTGTATGAGTGTATTACCTGCATAAGTGCACCCATGCTGTGCAGTGCCTGCAGAGGTCAGAAAAGGGCATTGGATCCCCTGGAACTGGAGTTGTGAATGGTTGTTAGGCACCGTGTGTATACTGAGGATTGGACCTGGGTCCTCTGCAAGAGCAGCCAGTGCTCTCAACCACTGAGCCATCTTCTCCAGTCCTTTTATTTGTAATGCACATAAGAACTCTCTGAGATAGTTCAGCTGCCCTTATATTAGTTTTAACATAGAGGGATCCAGGGGACCCCACTGTGCTTACATTTTCCAGAGGTACCAATGTGGCTAATATTGTGGAGCTTCAAAGGAGAAGAAAAGACAGCAGTCTTTTGCCAACTGGAGGCTAATGTCAATGAGGAAGTGGTTAGAACTCTTCCTGAACTCTTCCTGATTTAGAGATCATGAACTCTAAATCATGAGCATTATCCAATTTGGGTCTAGGTAAGGGCCGATATTTTGGGTCAGTGCTCCAACAGGTGGGGCTTGAAACATTAGGGCAGGTCTGGTCTGGCAACTTCCAATAGCACTGAGGTTTTATTTCTCCTGACCATTATAGCCTCCCACTACTGTAACAGGAAAACACTTCCTCTACTTTATAAGATCTATTTGGCATACTGGGATAGATGGTGGTGCAGGGGCATGGTGGAAACACCATCATTCCCTCAGATCTGAGAATACAATAGCAGGGAGTGAAGTGGGGAGAGGAATAGTGGTAGGAACAAGATCACTAAGAGGAATAATAGGATAGCAAATATAATATTCTGGCTGTGGCCCTGTTACATGGGTCTGTCTTTCATGAAGACAATATGTGGGATTTGCTTTGACTCATTTACCAAGTTGCTTGTTTCAAGAGTGGAGGGTGGTACTGCCAATAAGTGCATGTTGGGTAGTGTCTACAACCCATTTCCTCAGAGCTTAGGCACAGGCTATTATAAAAAGCAGAAGATGCCTCTGAATAGACCCACTATACTTGTGTAGAATATGGCTAGTGTAACCCTCTGTGATTGGCTCCAGTTGGCTAGACATCAGCAAGGCCAGTAATATGTATCATTATTCCCACTGAAATAGGGTGATGTCATGACCATAGCTCCTAGGTGTTCCTTGTTGAATTTTTCAGACTTCCATCATGTATTGACCAGCTGGTTTTCGGGTTTGCATCTAGATCGGGGCTGTAGAGTCCTCAGGTGCTGGCTATAGGCCACTCAATTGTCTCCCCTTTTCAGTAGTTGAATCCCTGAGCAACAGCCATTCATAGATGGACCAGCTTCTGCTATGGTCAAAACAGGGTGGTGGGCATGAAAGGTGATCTTGAGGGGGTTCTCAGGATGCCCGGTCACTGTCTATCTGCCTAAATATTTGGGTGGGGCAGCAGTCTTCAGTCAGGAGTGATGGAGCCTATACCTGCATATTAGTTACTTTTCTATGGCTGTAATAAAATACTGTGACCAAGTGAACTTATAAAAGGAAGTGTTTATTTGACTTTATGATTCCAGAGGGTTAGAGTTCATAAGGCTGGGGAAAGCATGACAGCCGAGGTGGCTGGAGCAGAAAGCCAAGCAATCACATCTTTAAGCAGGCATAGGAAACACAGAAACAGACTGGAATCTGGCAAGGCTTAAGAACTCTCAAAGCCCCCTGATCCCCAGTGACATGCTTCCTCCTGCAAAGTTGTACCCTCTAAAACCTCCCCAAACAGTGCCACCACCTGGGGACAAAATGTTCAAATACTTGGAGTCTATGGGGGAACATTCTCATTCCAACCACCACAGCCTGCAGCATTTAGAGCTTTAGGAGTGGTTCAAAGCATCCAGAAGGGTCCCTTCATGGGAGTTTGAAGGGTGCCTTGTGCCAATCCATTACCCTTACAAGTTATCCTGGTTTTTGAGGATGTACTGAGTTACTTATGAGCAAGGGAAGTCTCTTTAGCACCAATTGATGTAAATGGGCTATGCTAGTGTCTAGGAATTGCAGCTGAGTATGAATCTCCAGGATTTCCCAGTTCCCTCTGGTCTCCAGAACTCCTATGAGGGGTGGGGTACAGACTCTCATAGGGTGAGAGCTTGACTCCTGCTCAGTGGTGAGCATCTCACCCGTAAGAGAGCCACAGAAAGTATCAAGGTCCAAGGCAATCAGGTCTCCTGCCAAAATTTACTTAGGATTTGTTTTAGGATCTGTTTCATGTGTGCTACTTTCCCTGAACTCTGAGGCTGATAAGCTGTATGTATGTCAGTTCTATTTAATTCAGAGGGTTCTTGCCAGTCCTTGTGTAATTTCAGACATGAAGATGAATCCATTGTCTGTGCCAATTGATGTAGACATTCCATACTTGAGTAAAATTTCAGTCATCAAAATCTTAGTTATTTCCCTCACCTTTTTAATCCTGATAGGATATGCCTCTGCCCAGCTAAAGAAAACATATACAATGACAAGTAGGTATTTATAACCTTTGCTAGGTAGTAGTTCAATAAACTCTATTTACAGATCTTCAAATGGGCTTAGTCTAGTTCATTGCATTCCTGGTGGCTGGGAGGGCCCTTACGTGAAGTTGTGGATGTAGGTTTGGCATCTCCAGGTTTCATTGCCACAAAGTGTGGGAAGTCTGGGTACATAGTAGTATGAATTTATTAGGGTCTCTAATGCTGTTTTTCACATATAGGTGTTCTCATGAAGTATGGTCCTCATGAACCATATAGGTTGAGCCAGGTGAGGAGCCACCATGTATCTGAACTCTTGGTACCTTTCTTTTGCTTTCCGCAGGCCTCCTCTTCTTGTGTGTAGCTCAGGTGTTTGGGTAGGGCTGAAACCATTAATATTTTTCTTGGAAGGGATCTGTGGCATCTTCATCATTGCTACCTGCCTTGCTTCCTCATCTGCTCATCGATTCCCTTTGGTTATGGAGTCTTCTCATTAGGACGTCCTCAGCAGTAGATGACAGCAACACCCATGGTAGTCCCAAACTGTAGGATTTTGGTTTGAATTTTTATTGCTTTCCCTCCTGTAGTGAGAAGGCCATTCTTACAAAGGGCCCCATGCACATGGAGGGTGACAAAGGCACATCTTGTGTCTATATAAATGTTTACCCTTTGTCCCTTGCTTAAATTCAGGGCCCTGAATAGAGCTAACAGTTCTGCCCATTGAACTGACCATCCCATCTGAAGGACCCCTCTATTCTATCTCTGTTACTACCACATATGTTGCCAGAGACTCCATTTGACAGAAAGCTGCTGCCATTAGTGTAGAGGGTTCATCCAGGGAAGGTAAAGGCTGATCTGTGAGGTCTGGGCAACTCAAATATCTCATCCATTCTTTCAGTACAATCATGATCCAGAGGTTCTGGTTCAGCAGGTAGGAAAGTGGCTGGGTTTAGTGTTTGGACAGTTTCCAGGCATGCTCAGGGGTTTCCACATAGAGGTCTCCAGTATCAGTTCCTATGAGGGTTGGTGAGCCAGTGGTACCTGTGGTAGTCCATCAAGACTATGACTGCCTATGGGACCTTGAGATTTATGGATTGTCTCAGAGTTGGTTTGTCTACCTCCTCGGCCAGTAGGGCTGTGGCCACCAGGGCTTCTAGATCTGGGCCTTCTTGAGGATATCAATCCCTGTATCCAGCTCTTGGAACAGATTTAACAACATTACTGTTATCCTTTTGTAGTCTTTTAAGATTTTGCTTGCCAGGAGTAAATTATCCACATATTGCAGGAGTGTGATTTCATTTCCATACTTGGGAAGTGTGTCAGATCATCTGTAGGACTTAGCCTGGGCTTTCTCAGAGTACAACCGGGCATGGTGTTTCCAATTGATCTGTGATGGAGAAGGGCTGGTAGAAAACAGGCTGTCTTCCCTGGACATTCCTATCCTGTGCTACATGTTGGGAGCCTCTGCTCTCTCAGAGGGGTATCTGGAGGGTGGTTTGCTATCTCTGGGCTGAATGGATGTGTCATTCCACTTGTTCAGGTTCCTCAGGCCTCCTGTTCAGTCTAGGCCTCCGCCTCATGAGCCAGCTGCTTTGCCCACATTCTCCTGTCCCTTTTTAGCCTGCAGTCTCTGCTCCTGTTCTTTGCATTCCTGCTGTTCCTGAGCCTGTCATCACTTCTCAGCCAGAAGCCTGGTAGCTTCTTCTTGGTCTGTAGTGCTGCTGGTCATGGGTTTGCTAGTACAGCCATGTCTGCAGGAGTATCTGTTGTGGGTTCCTTCTGAGACTGGATGGGGTGGGTGAGGACACTGATGAGAATGCTCATGAGGATGGAACTGCTGGCTGCTTCTCTTCACTGGTTCTGCTTTTACTCTGGTTCTTATCCTCAGGCTCTGATCCACACTGACTGGGACTCTCCTTCACCTCCTTCCTCCAAACCCACACCTTAGGTGATGCAGTGGTGTCTCAGTCGGGGAAGGGGATGGTGGCTTTGGAGGCAGGGCATGGCCTGGCCCTGGGCTGGGGCAGGGGAGGCAACTCTGTGCCAGGTTGTAGAGGGAGAGGATGGTTGAGCCTTGGACTTGGGGCTGGGCTCTAAGTCTGTGCCAGTAGAGAGGTGTGGTCCCACTGATACAGACGGCGACTGGTATTTCTTGAGGCTGCACCCACAGGACAGGGAACTCTTTCCCTTTTTGTTTTCCCACTCCTTGTCTGTCTCATATTTCTGCAGTGGTGAGACTTCTGACCTTCAGCGTGCCAAAGTGGGGCTGCCACCTTGAGCTGCTCCATGTCTCTTCATGCTCCGTGGAGGGGGCACAGCAGTGTCTGCTTCAAGGGGTGCTGCAAGGCATCAGGGGCCTGGCAGAGCCTGAGCTGGGGCACCACAGGCATGGCTATGGAGGGGTGAGTGTGGTGGGGGTGTGGTAGGGGTGTGGCCCAAGTGCAAGGCTGGCCTCTGCTCCACCCTCATGGGGCAGCTCCCAGAGCCCCACCCCTACCCTAGTCCCAGTCACTGCAGAGCAAGGTGACCATGCTGAAACTCTGAACCAGGAAGGAGTGGGTGGCCATCAGATGAGCCACCATAGTGTCCTCCCAGGCACTCAGTGCAGGCTGCAATTTCTACTAGGGTACTAGGGGAGTTCTGGAGCTTATCAGAGGATTTTGAAAGCCACTTTAAAAACAATTTTTTAATTGAGCTTTTGTACATTTCATATAAGTTTTTTCTGTTCTGTTTTTGTCTTTTTAAAAAACATTTTATTTATTATTTTTATCTTATGTGTATGAGTGTTATGCCTGCATGTAGGTAAGTGCACCCGTGTCAGAAAGAGGACAAAAGTATTATGCCTGCATATAGGTAAGCACACGTATGTCAGAAGGAGGACAGAAGAGGCTGTCAGGTCCCCTGGAACTGGAGTTACAGACACTTGTTAACTGCCATGTGGGTGCTGGGACTCCAACCTAGGTCTTCTGCAAGAACAGTCAGTGTTCTTAACTGCTGAGCCGTCTCTCCAGCCCCTTGTTTTTGTCTTTTTGAGAGAGGGTCTCCCTGTAGCCACAGCTGGCCTGGAACTCACTATGTAGACCAGGCTGGCCTCGAACTCACTCACAAAGATTTGCCTGCCTCTGCCTCCCAAGGGCTGGGATTAAAGGTGTGTGCTACCACGCCCAGCCGTACAACAGTTCTTAATCAAATTTAGCCCCCCCATGCTCCCCCAACCCCCCATCAGACCTCATGTATTCTGCCACACATGTTAAATCTTATCCAGTGAAGCATTTTACCCAGATGTCCTTTAGTGCAAATTCATCCACTGGAGCCTAGTCAGTCTGTCTAGTGACTGGACTTGAGCAGGGAATTAGATGCCTCTTAGCAGTAAGTAGATCAATATCAAATTCTGAACTGGACCCTAGGAGCTAGCACCACAGGTTAGCTGTATGAGGTCATCATGTAATTGCAGGTTAGGGCCCAGTTAGACTTTATAATCTCAACCAAGATGTTACCAGGAATTCAGTATACTAGATACAAGTACCAGAGGCGGAGTGGAGAATCAGATTTTATTCATGCTGGCATGGGCTCAGGAGAGTAAGTTCCAAAACCTGAGCTCCGAACTACAGATACATAGAACATCTATAGGCAGTTTAACATCATCCCAGAACTGTTCTGTCATTGGCGGGTTAAATTTCAGTCTACATGACTGCAGGCCGTGCACGGGAGTCTCTAGGCTATGTGACCAGGGGCCGTTCACTGGGTCACTAGCCTATGTGACTAGGGGCTATGCGAGGGGAGTCTCAAGCAGTGTATTTACACAGGCAGAAGCGATAAGGCTGAAATGGCCAAAGCACAGGCAGCTGGTTTTCTTATCTCAAAATGGCAATAAAAACATGAAAAATTGAGAGACTGAGGGGCCATGAAAGGAAAAAAAAAGCTTCCTATTTTAGTGATTTTAAAAGCATGCTATTATTGCCTTCTTTTTCTTTCATGTGTATATGCATGTGTACGTGTACATGGTGTCATATATGCACATGGGTGTGTGCTGAATGCTCACACACATGCACAGAGGTGTGGATGTCAGAGGAGGAGTGTCTTCTGTAAGAACGTAATGTTTGGATCTAGCTGCTGCTTTCCAGCAGCTCTCTCCTCTCACAGATCCTGACAGGCATCCTACTGCAATGGTGCAGACAGAATTTCTCACTTTAGAAATTGAATTAACAACCAAAGGTCCTGATATTAAGGTATTGGCGCTATTGGCACCACACATATCCTGTTCCCACATGCTTTCCTGCCTCCTGCCTAGGAATCAGAAAGCCTGACTGCTGGCTCTTCCCCCATCATTAAAAGATGTAAGAAGAGGCTCTGTCTTTTGGTGTAGACTTGCCCTGCCTGCTGAGGGTGCCTGTGCTGTGTGCTGCACATGGAGGGTAATCCAAAGCTTCCTTGAGCCCTGGGCCACCTCAGGACCAAGACCACAGGGCCTTCTCAAGTGCCTTCCCTGGGGCCAGTGTCCAGCCTGTGCTTCCAGCCCTAGATACTACCCAAAGCATCACTTTATGTCTGTGGTGCCTTCCTGGTGGGCTGTGGATACTCATGGTATTGGGAGAGCCTGGAAACAATGTGTGTGGATGGACTAGGTAAATATGAGTTCACATGAAGTGATAGTGATTCCAGGATTATAGTGATTTGACGCATATTAAATAAGAGATTTAAAAATCCAAAGACTCTGTAATGAATTGTAAAGACTGATGGTTTGTATTGTATGATGAACTAAACTACTGTAATTTTGTACCATGAATGCCTTTTGTCAAGTAACCAACAGCTTCTAAATAAAACCAGATGACTTCTTGCTTAAAAAAAAAAAAAAAAGACAACGCACCAGTCATGCTTTCTCTCTCTGGTGTTAGAACCTGAACTCTCCTCAGAGCCACTTGCCATGTTGTCTGCCTGTCCATGGCTTTAGTAACTCTTTATAGACTTCTTATTCCCCTGTAATTTGTCTCAATGTTCCCTTGAACCACCACGCCCCATCCAAAGCTAACATCTTCCTCTATCACTCTCCATGTTACTTTTTGAGATTTCTCACTGAAACTGAAGTTTACAGTTCCAGCTAGGCTGGTGAGCTCCTGGACTGTGCCTGTCAGTGGTTCCCAACCCTGGGGTTACAGGCAGGTGTGGCTATGCCCAGTTTTCATGTGAGTACCGGGGAATTTGAACTCAAGTCCTCTTGCTTGCATAGCAAACACCTACTGAGTCATCTCCCCAATTCATCTCAATATTGCTTTGTGAACGATTAGTCTCACACCTTTATTTTGTACAAGTTATGTCACCTATCTTGAATCAAACATATCTTTCTAAAATTAAAAAAAAAATTTATATGTATAAAGTATATTACCTGCATGTAGTGCACCCCTGTTGTGCAATGCCCAAGGAGGTCAGAAGAGGGTGTCAGATTCCCTGGAACTGGAGTTACAGATAATTGTTAGCTCCAGGGGACTGATACTCTCTTCTGGCCTCCTTGGGAACTGCACTCAAATGTGGTATATACACACACAGAAACACAAATAACATAAAAATAAATATCAGAAAAAAATTTAGATCACTTCTTTTTGAATTCTGTACAGTTTGTACACTGTTAACTTTTTTTTAAAATAATTCCTTTCTCAGTGTAATTTGGTTACCTTTGATATACAGTTAGGTTCATTTGTTTATTCAGTTTTAGAATTTTGTTTGTCTTTTATTTGTTTTTTAGGTGTTGAACATTTACATATTTTTATGTCAAAACTGCAAAAAGGTATACTCAGAAACTTCTCTGCAAATGTTATACTCTCTTCCTCAGACAACCCCTTCCAAACAATAAACTATTTCTAGTAGTTTGTGGTTGCTTTTCCAGTAATTTCTAGGAAACAATACCGACTGCATGTGCATATTTTTATTTCCATATTTTCATATAAAAAGGCACAACACTGCATATATGAAGTAATCATAATGAAATAGTTTTACAGTACACAGCCATTTACTTATTCTTGTTCTACATCTATCCAGTGCTTCATTATGAGTCTATGACTTAAATTTATTCAATTCTCTTTTTGCTATTTAAAGAATGCCTCAAAAAATAGTATCATACATTTGCTATTTTATAATATAAATGCATACCTTCCAGGTAAATTCTCAAGTGTGGGATTGCTGGGTCAACAGGTGAAAGTAAATCTGTTAGATATTGCCCAATGAAAATAGTTGTTTCTCCCCAGGCTTGGCAACAGTGTTTTGCCAGATTTGGGGTTTTGCCTCATCTGATTTGTGTAAAATGGCAACAATGCAATTTTACTAGTCACTTAATTATTGTGATTGAAAATGAGTGAGCAGTGTTCTTTCTCATTTTCTTTTGCCTTTTGCCTATTTTTCCTATCAAGATTTTTAGGTTGTTTTTCTTTTCTTTCTTTCTTTCTTTCTTTCTTTCTTTCTTTCTTTCTTTCTTTCTCTCTCTCTCTCTCTCTCTCTCTCTCTCTCTCTCTTTTTAGATAGGGTCTCACTATATAACTCTGATTGGTCTGGAATTCTCTATGTAGACCAGACTGGCCTTGAACTCACAGTGATCCACCTGCTTCTGCCTCCTGAGTACTGGGATTAAAGGTGTGTACTACCATGCTGACACTTTAGTGTTTTTTTTTTAATTACTAAGATTTCTTTACTGATTAGACTTTTGTCTATCATACGTATGTCAATCTTTTTCTACAGGTTTGTTATCTTACATTCAAAATGCTTTTACTGCAGACAAATTTATTAATCTTTTCTTTCTTTATTTTTTTATTGCACATGTAGAGGTCAGAGGACAATTTTCGGGAGTCAGTTCTCTCCTGCCATGTGGGTCACAGAGGATGAATTCAGGTTATCGGGCTTGACAGCAGGTGCTACTATCTGCTAAGACATATCACTGACTTTTCTTTGTCTAAATTTTAAGACACAGTTTGAAACACTTCTCCTGCACTAAAAAGAAATGTGGGACATTTGTGGTTCTGGTCATGTTGGACTGATAAAGTGCCTATTCCTCTCAGAGCTTTCTCCAAGGGAACCCTAAACAGAGCAAACAAGCATAGGAAGACCCTGAAATGTTGAAAGAAAGCATATGCCCTAGGGTTTTGGGCTTGAAGAAAATGCAACAGTCAGTTTCCTGGGTTTTCTTATTGCCTCTGGGAAATCTCTGACAGGGCACTCTAGTAGCCACCAACTCAGAACTTTCAACAAGCACAGATTTTTAAAAAATAAGCAAATAGTTCCTCAGCTAAGGTTGGGGCTTCTTACCCATTTCCCCATTTCTATGCTGGGTTTTTGTCTGGTTTGAGCTTGCATGGGTCTTATGCATGATGTCACCATTGATGTAAGTTCATATAAGCAACTTCTCAGTCATCTGGAAAACTGTGTTTTCTTGTGGTCATTCAACACTCTTGGCTCTTACAGTCTTTCTGCCCCCTCTTCTGCAGTGGTCCCTGAGCTTTGGGTGGCAGAAGTTTAATAAAGGTGTCCTACCCAGCGATGATGATGACTGGTAGAGAGAGTTGGTTTTCTTCAAGGGAGTGATCTAAATAGGTTGACTAGGCTCCTGTGGATGGACTCAAACTGAGCGACATTTGGATATGTGCCAGAATGCATGAAATCTTGCCAGGTTTGGCTGACCTAGAACTCATTATATAAACCAGGCTAGCATCACACTTACAAAGGTCCTCCTGCCCCTTACAAGTGTGCCACCAATGCCAGCTTCAAACATTTATGACCATGAAAACTTTAGAAAACATTTATTTTGTTCTCCAGCTTAATACATTCATGTACTTAAAAAAAAATAAATCCAGATAAACGTTTCTCAAATTCCTTCTGATCTATTTGTGATATATTCTAATGTTTTCTCTTCAATTCTATTCTATTCTTTTTAACTGAATGCTTACAGAGTTTCCACCCACTGAACTGACTTTAGGAAGTATTCTTCCTTACCACCTGCTGTCAGGAAAAAAAATCAATGTTCTAATTTGTGCTCTCAACTCTGTAAAATATTGGGTATGCTCTACCCCTCTAGTAGTGCTCTTTATCTGTAGGGATATGTTCCACAACTCCAGTGGATGCCTGTAAACATAAGTAGGACAAAACTTTACATATACTGTGTTAGCTACAGAAAACAATTACATACCTGTGATAAAATTTAATTTCTAATTAGCCACAGCATGATGTTAACAACACCGCATAGATCTTAGCAACCTTAGTATATGATTTTCTTCTTTCCTTAACCTGAAAACTTTCACCTTTTTACTGAAAGAAACTGCTCTACAGCTTCTCTTTGGCATATCCAGTTCAGGGCCATTATTAAATAAAATACAGATTTGGGCTGGGTGGATGGCCCAGTAGGTAGGAGTGCTTGCTGTGCAAGCCTAAGGATCTGAGTTTGAATCCTCAACACTCATATAGAAAGCTGGGCATGGCTTTGTGCACCTGTGACCCCAGCATCAGGGGATAGAGGCAGGAAGATCTTAGGGGTTCAGTGGACACAGACATGCACACAAGGGTCTGCACCCTCTCCCCACACACATGTTCATGTAACACACACACTGATTAAAACATTAATTTAATTTTTAAAAACCCCAGGTTTATTGAAAGCAAGCACCATGATTACACAAAAATTGATCTGATCACACAAACAGCAAGACATATTAGACAAATTAGTATCATGCATAGGAGGAAGCCAGATCGCCATTCAGAAATTGTAGACAATTAAAACTCGTGAACTGTTTGTTTCTGGAAATTTCCATTTAGCATTTTTGGACCACAGTTGACCTCAGGTAATTTAAACTGCAGAAAACGATGCCCATCAGTGAATGAACAGGTGAAGAAAATGTAATATATATACACAATGGGATATTATTCAACCATTAAGAAAAACAAAGGGAAATCAATGAACCTGGAGATTATCATGTTAAGTGAAGTAAACTAGACTCAGAAAGACTAGTATCACATGTTTTCCCTCATATGTAGAATCTAAAATAATAAATACACAAAAGAAGAAAGACTATAAGGGAATAGGAAGGGAATCAGTGGGAAGGGAGATTGGTATAAATAATAGGGAGGGTAAATATAATCAAAGTACCTTATATGACCATATGAAAATGTCATAATGAAACACACTATTTTGTATAGTTAACATATACTAATAAAAAAGCAGGAATGATCTGAGTTAGTAGAATAATCTATTTCTATCCTGGTAAAAATAACATTTAATTATTTTATTTACATAAAACTCAGATATTTATTTATTCATTTATTTTATTTGTTTATGCAAATTCTTGCTATATAGTCCAGGCTGCCCTCAAATTTGGGACCTTCTCACCTCAGCTTCCCAAGTTCTGAAATGACAACTGTTTACCATCAAACCTAGCTAAAATATTCAAATAAACAATTATGGTGATTATGGTTATATATTAATTTGTACTTATGGTTTATTTTATCTGGAAGAGGGCGTGTTACTAAAATATTACTAAACTAGAAGTAAGATAAAGACTATCACTGAATCACATTTCTGTGGAACTGGAGATGGTTCCTCTGTTCACAAAACATAAATATCTCATTAATAACAAAGTTTAAAGATGTTATCTGATCTAAATTTTTAAAAATGGGACGTTCAAGCATGGGAAGTCAGCGTCTCAACAGAACAAACCGGGGAAAGCTGAAGAATGGCTGTCAGAAAAGCTAGAGAAAAGGCCATACCCAGGGCAGCAGCATCAATGGCAGCTGGAGAAGCCATGACCACCCCCCCGCCTTGGTGCTCAGCACTGACAGCCAACAGAGCAGAAGCAAGAAACCAAAACACTTCTGCCATATGTTACCATTAATATTTTTAAAGAAGTGTTTGACATCCTTAGCCATTAGAGAAATGAAAATTAAAACTACTTTAAGATTCCATCTAACCCCATTCAGAATGGCTATCATCAAGAAAATACATAACAAATGCTGGCAAAGATGTAGGGAAAGGGGAACCCTTATTCACTGTTGGTTAGATTGTGAACTAGTGCAGCCACTATGGAAATCTACATGGAGGTTTCTCAGAAAAATGAAAACAGAACTACCTTACGATCCAGATATAGCACTCCTGGACATATATCCAGTGGGCTTTATATCCTACCATAGAGATACTTGCACATTCATGTTTATTGCTGCTCTATTCACAATAGCCAGGAAATGGAATCAGTTCAGATGTCCAACCGCAAATGAACAAATGAAATAAAGGAAATTTTGTACATATATACAGTGGAATTTTATTTAGCTGTTAAGAAAAAGGAAATTATATTTGCCATGAGAGGGGAAGAATATTATTTTGGGCCATGTGACACAAAAGTAGAAGGGGAGAAAGAAGCAGGGAGATGGGAGGAGGGTCAGCACAAACTAATGATATATGAAAAAACCATAAGAAAAGCTGATACTTGATAAAAATATTCAAAAACTAGAATTTACAAAGTATTTGAACAGAGGTACTCTCTGCAGATGGATAAAGTTGCTCCCAGAAGCTTATAGGTCATTAAATGAAAATCCCAGTGCCAGGGATGGGCACCCTCCCTATGTTCCTAGGAAGGGAGAAATCAAGCTGGATCTCCACTGGAAGCTTCCTCCCTGTTGGCTAGCCCTCACAGTGCTAGAAGGTGCTATGCAGACTGCTTGTGGAGAATTGTCACCAACAATCTTACTCAGCAGTGGGCCTGTGTATGACAATACCAAGCAGCTGGCAAGATGAATCGACTGGTACAGTAGTAGCAACTCTATTATGGGGGTAACTTTGTGATTGGATCTGATGCCCCCGTCAGGAGGTAATGCATGTCTGATACTGTAAACCCAAAAAAACTCTGTGTCTGGGAAGGTCATGGGGCCTAGTGAGGAACTACTATTGTTGCTTTACTAAATGTCCTTGATGTGTCCATCAAATTGCCTTCTAAATAACTATGTTCATGCCCATAGAAGAGTGCTGCTGTCAGCTGTGGTCAGAGAAGCTTCTCTTTGCACTGGTCAGAGGTGAATGCTGAAACTCATAACTGAATAATGAAACATCCAAGGCTCAAGCAACATCACAGAAAAGGGGGCAGAAAGAACATAAGAGCTGGAGAAAAGGGATGGGAGAGCTGTGGAACACTGTCTTCTGGGCATGACATGGCTGTTGTACCCCGGAACTCACAGTAGCTGTAATTACCTGCACAAGATTGGGCCCATCAGCTCCCTGTTATAGAAGAGGAGGGACTTAATGGGCCTCGCCTCTCCTTGAACATTTATAGATAGTTAAAAGTTGATATGAGAGGAAGAGGCACTTTCCTCAGAGATGTACCTACTAGTAAGGTGCCTATATGCCTATAAACAACCACTCACATATACTCATGTAAACAATACTAATGAAATTAATTGCCCCCCGAAACATGAAAGTAGAAGGGGGGGCTACTTGGGAAAAGGAAGGGGACTAGCAGAATTGAGAAGCTGACAAGAGACAGTAATGGATGTGTGTGTGTGTGCATGTGAACATGATAGAAACACATTATGTACATGTATGAAAATGTCAACATGAAACACATTGTTTTGTATAATTAGTATATGCCAATAAAATATTTTTTAAGGATTTTAAAATTTGGTGTTCATGTGTATGTGTTTGTACCTGCATGAGTTAACGTGTACCACATATGTGCAATTACCTGAGGAGGCAAGAATTGGGTATTATGGCCACTGGTGAGCCACTTGACATCTTGACATGGGTGCTGAAAATAAAACCTGGGTCCTCTGCATGAACAATAAGCACTCTTAATGACTGAGCTATCTCTCCGGCCCCAATAAAAACAATTTTATAGAAGATAAAAGGGAAGAAAAATTTCAAAAACCTAAGGTATTATATCTTCAGACAAAAAAGTCTGCCTTTAATGCTAAGAATAAACAATTTTTAGAGGTCATATTTACAAGCTAGGGAAGGAGCTCAATGTTAGAATACTAATCTAGCATCCCAAGCCCCTGGGTTCAATCCCCAGCATGTTAAGGAAACAACAACAAAAGACATACTAGATGAAATATGGATTGAATTTCTAAAGCTAGCTTTGAACTCCTTACGTAGCTGAGGATGACCTTGAACTTCTGAGCCTCCTGCCTCTATTCCCCCAACCCTGTGCTAGGATTACAAGCATGTCCCACCACACTGGGCCACTTTTTCTTTTTCTTTCTTTCTTTCTTTCTTTCTTTCTTTCTTCTTCTTTTTTTTTTTTTTTTGGTCTTTTTGAGACAGGGTCTCCCTGTAGCCCCAGCTGACCTGGAACTCACTATGTATCCACCTGCCTCTGCCTCCTGAGTGCTGGGATTAAAAGAGTGCACCACCATGCCCAGCTGAAACATTACCTATAATTTGTTATTTTATTTACTCTCTCCTCCAACCAGAAGGAAGTTTCATGAGAAGATGGTCTTTGCTTCATTCACTGCCATATCCTCATCCCCCAATACAGGGCCTGGCACTTTATAGGGTCCTTGATAAATGTTTGCTTAAATAATGAGTGATTCCTAGTTGCTATCTTATACATGTGCTTATATACTGACAAATTGAGTGACCTAAAATACATTACAATATGGCGAATCTAACTCAAAAAACTTTTGTAGAATAACAGATTCAACAAATTGAAACTGCATTTTTTTCAGTTATTGAGGTAGTTACTAAAATAGAGAGTGTATTATGGCTCAAAGAAAATACTAAGTTCCAAAAAGTCAATATCATGTTAGGTCCATTTTTTTATAACACACAATGAAAGTAGACATAAACAACCAAAGCCTAGTTAAAAAGGAGCTATGCCCTTAGAAACTATAAATATTTTTCAATTTGCACTAAGTAATTTATGTTAAAGAAGAAATAAAAACTGGGGTCATAAAACATATATGAATAAATACCAAAGGAACCAATATATGTAAAAAGTTGTGGGATGTACATCTCTATTCCTCCTTTTCTTTTCCGTAGAGAAAAGCAATGATATTGAGTTTGGTAAAATTACTTCTGACTTCTCAGCGATATTTGAATAAAGATAAGAAGGACTGTTACAAACTAATAAAATCAGATTATATTATTAAGGGTGTGTGACTCCAGCACTTGCAAAAGGAACTGGGTTGCATCCCCAGCACCACAAAAAAAGAAAAGAGAAAAAAGAATGCCTCCACTCATATTTTGTTTAAACTAGGTGGGACTGGGGAGAGTTTTCTTGCAGGGCTATGGATGGAACCCAGGGCCTTGAGCCTGCTAGGCAAGTACTCTATCACTGAGCAGCACATCCCCAGCCCAGGAGGCATTCTTTATATATTCTGATATCCTTTTTAATATTTTATTTATTACTTTTATTTTATGTATATGAATGTCTTGCCTACATGTACGTAAGTGCACCTGTATCATACTATGCCCATGGAGGTCAGAAGAGGGCATCAGATTTCCTTGGAACTGGAGTTACTGATGGTTGTTAGCTGCCATGTGGGTGCTGGGATTCAAACCTGGGTCCTGGCCATCTCTCCAATCCCCTGATATCCTCTTCTACTCAAATTACAAATACTGACTGAAGATGGCACAGGCCATAAAGTTTTTTTTTTGTTGTTGTTGTTTGTTTTTTTGAGACAGGGTCTCCCTGTAGCCCCAGCTGACCTGAGCTCACTATGTAGACCAGGCTGGCCTTGAACTCACAAAGATCCGCCTGCCTCTGCCTCCCAAGTGCTGGGACTAAAAGCGTGCACCACCACACCTGGCCTTAAAGTTTTTAAATGACTATAGAAAACTGGAAGTTAATCAAAGCCTGACCTCTCCAAAACAACACCACCAGGCAAATATGAGCTTAAAGCACTATCAGAACTTTAAGGTCAGTTACTTAAAGGCTAAATTTAGATCTGGAAAGATAAAAATTGTCCACTTGTTTTATAAAATTGGCATAATCCTGATGCCCAAACCAGACAAAATCAATGCCCACACACATCATATATATGTGCATGTATAAATTTCACTAATGAATATAAATAATAATGTAGGCACATTACCAAATACATTCCAGAATTAATTAATTTTGACCAAAAAGGGTCTATCATACAAAAGCAATGGCCATTGAAGCACTGAAAAGTAATCTCATACTATATATAGGTTAGAGAAAATTTTGTCAGCATTAAAAGTACCAAAAGCATATGATAAAATTTAACACTAATTCCTGCTAAATGTCTTAGCAAACAATAAAAAACTTCATTAAACTGATTAAGAAGTTTTTTTGTGGAGGGTCTTTTATTGAGACAGGGTCTTCCTGTTGCCCCAGCTGTCCTGGAACTTGGTATGTAGACCAGGCTGGCCTCAAACTCACAGAGATCCACCTGCCTCTGCCTCCTGAGCGCTGATACTAAAGGTGTGTGCCACCACTCCAGGCCAAGAAGATTTTTTTAAAAAATGATTCTTCTGACTACTATGATTCTTTTTGCCCTACAGGACATAGTGAATTCAATAGAAGGATGTGATATGATTGTCTCACTATGAACTCCAAAGCAGACGTAGTAAGACAACAATATCTGGCATTTACAATGGAAGCAAACTGATTTTAAGACCTAAAAATAATTTCAACAAGAAATTAGTAAGACCTGTATTGAAGACAGTATAAAATGTCATCAAAGAAAATCTGAATGGATTAATGGGTAAAACAAAGTCCTGGATAGAAGGACTCAATATCATAAATGCTTTGGCTATCCCCAGCATAATTACGAAATAAGCAAATAAATGTTTTCTAATTCTGTTTTTGCACCTCAATTTTTACCTCAAAGAAGCTGTCCATCACCACCTTATAAGAAATTCTTTGGCCCCTTCTTTTTGTAATACTTCATCCGCTCAATTTGCTCTATTTATTCTTATAATTACATAATAGAAAGTACTAATTTTAGCTGAGTATGGTAGCTAACACCTGTAGTCTCAGCATTCAGGAGGCAGAGGCAGGAGGCTTGCCACAAGTTTGAGGCCAGCCTAAAGCTACATAATGATTTCCATTCCAGCCAGGACTACATAGAAGACCCTTGTGAAAAAATGAAACAAAACCAGAGGCTATGGACATGAATGCTGGAGAGTGACCTCCAGGACACCATAGGGAGTCTCATCACTGCTACAGTGAGTGACAACTGCAACTGACCACTGATGAACTCAGTGCAACTGTGCCAGAAACTTAGTTCAAAAGTATGGGAGGTTGCACCTGGAGCCCTGAGCTGAGGATTTAGATACTGCACTACATCCCTTAACCCTACTACAACCTAGACTGGATTACAGCATTGCATATACTTTAACTGAGAGAAGACAGCTGAATAAAAAAATCCAGCTAATGAAATATCCCAGATGTGGAAGTACCAACACAGAACTATAAGAAACATTTTAAAAATCAAGAAAATATGACCCTTCCCCCCAAAAATACCACTTTAGTGCACTCTAGTAAGAGTGAATTACTTGAAACCCCAGAACAAAAAAAAACAAAAGAATAGTTATAAGAATGTTTGAATGTTAATAAAATTGTAAAGGATATAAATAAATTTCTAAACAATTTTGAAGAGAATACAAGTAATCAACTAAATGAAAGAAGAAAGTCTATGCAGTCTGTATGAAAAGAGGAATTCACTAAAGAGAAATAGTGAAAAAAATCAAATTAAAAATTAAAAAATTAAAAGCCCATTAAGCCAAATTTTGAAATTCAGTAGAGGTGCTAGAGAGATGACTCAGCAGTTAAGAGCACTGACTGCTCTTGCAGAGGATCCAGGTTTAGTTCCTAGCACCCACATGTCAGCTAACAACCATCCATAAGTCCACTTCCAGGGGATATGATTCCCTCTTCTGGCCTCTGTAGGCATTGCATGCACAGGTGCTCTTACATACATGCAGGCAAGACACTCATACACATAAAAATAAAAATAAATTAAAATTTAAAACTCAGTATGAAACCTCAGTAACAGACTTGATCAACTGGAAGACAGAATACCAGGCATGGAATGATCTATTTCAAGTTCTGAAAGACAATAACTGCCAACCTAGTTAACTATACCTACCCAAACTCGCTGTCATTATTGAAAGATAAAGGAAAAATTTCAACATTAAGTACAACTAAATAGATTCATGACCACAAAGCTAGCTTAAAGAAGATTCTTGAAGGAATTTTTCACACTGAAAAGAAAGATAAATTTCCTCTACCAAACAAATTAATCCATTACTTTTGTACTCAGCCTCACTTGAGTTCTCAGGACATGGAGAGAATGCAGCTAGATTCTTTGCCAGAATGTAACATGAATGGCCTCTAGCCTAGTTCCCCAAAGAATCCTTGAGACCCTTTGAAATCTGATCAGCTGGGCCTCCATTGTTCATATTCTTTTGGAATTTGTTCTTCTGAAAGGTCACCAGATTTAAATTCTAGTTTATTTCTAGTCTCTAGTTCCAAAATCTTTCATATTCTCCCACAAACCAGTTCCAAAGACTTAAAAACTATATGGTCAGGTTTATTATAACAACTCCATTCCTAGCACCAATTTTCTGTATTTGATATTATTTTTAAACTTCCGTGACGAAATACTTGACAAGAAGCAACTTATGGGGGAAAGATTTATTCTTACTTACAGTTTGAGGAGATACAGTCCATAATGGTAGGGAAGGCATCATGACAGAAATGTGAGGCAGCTGGTTACATTACATCAATTGTCAGGAAGAAGAGAATGAATAGGAAGTGGGGCTGAGCTATAAAACCTCAAGGGACCTCATTCAGTGTCCCCCAGCAAAGCTCTACCTCCTAAGGTTCCATGCCCTTCCAAACACCATCAGATGGGGACCAAGTGTACAACCACATGAGCCTATGTGGGATAGTTCACATTCAAATCACAATACTCCTGACACATCTTGATGTAAAAGAACAATGCTGGATATATCACCATCCCTGATTTCAAGTAATACTATAGAACCATAGAAAGAAAAAAAATCTGCATGGTATTGGCACAAAAACAGTCATAGTATTAGCACAAAACAGTCATGAAGGTCAATGGAATCAAATAGAGGACACAGCTATAAATCAATGCAGCTATAGCCATCTGATTTTTTACAAACATGTCAACAAATAGTGCTGGTAAGCATGGATATTGATATGTAGAAGAATGAAACTAAATCCTTCTCTCTCACCCTATAAAAAATCAACTCCAAATGGATCAAAGATCTAAATATAAGATCCCCAAATCTAAAACTGTTAGAGGAAAAAGTAGAGAAAACACTTCAAGATGTAAGCAGAGGAAAAGACATTCTTGATAGAGAACTCTAGTCACTCAGGAAATAAGACCAATAATTGACAAGTGGAAAGCATTCAAATGACGACACAGCCTACAGAATGGAGTTAACTATACATTGGACAGAAGATTAATATTTAGAATATACAAAGAACTTTTTAAAAAGACTAAATAGCAAGAAAAAAACTAACCAATAAATAAGCTAATGAAATGAATAGACAATTCTCAAAAGATAAACAGCCAATAAATATATGAAAAATGTTCAACAGCTCCACCTCCCTTTGCATCCCTGGGCAGCACAGCCACCAGCTTCCTGGGGTCAGCATCTTTCCTCTGTAAGTTCAGTGGCACCCACGGTGCTTTGACTCCCCCAGCCTCATTCACCCTCCCAGCTTCCCCACCCATCTTTCCTCCTAACCTGGGTACAGGCCCGTTTCTTGTTTTAGCACCCCAGGCCCCTGGACCAACCTCTTGGCCCAGAATCCCCACTGCTTCCTGATCCTTTGTATCCAGACAAACCCAATTCCTCCCTGTAGTTCCCAGGAGCCCTCAGGGCCTCTTCTCATGCTCAACTCCCTTTGCATTCCTGTGTGGCACAGCCACCAGCTTCCTGCAGCCAGCATCTTTCCTGGGCCCTGCTCCCAGGCCAGCCCAGACCTCAAATTGCTAAGACCAGCAACTTTCCTGGAGGGATCCAGACCTTAGGAGAAAGCCTGAGAGCATCTGATCCTCATCTGACTTAGGCCTCTGTGGGAACACCTGAAGACAAAAGCAATTTGGCCACTCCAATATAAACTCTAAAGAGAGAACCTGAAGTCTAGATCAACCAGCTTTTCATTCCCAACAAGTAAACCACAAAGGCACATAAAGTTTACAAAAAGAAGCAGACCTAAACTCAAGAAAGGAAGGCTTGAGTCTCACATAGGAATTAGAAAATACAAAAGAAATCCACAAGTCAAAGTCACAGAGAAAAAAAAATAACATGAAAATCCAAAATAATATATCCCCAACAAGTACCAATAGTCCTTTAGAGGAGTACAATGAGAACCCCCTAGACATAACACAGGACATGGAACTCAAAAGAACAATTATAAACATGATAAAAGAATTCGGTGAGTATAAAGAACACACAAGAAAGAAATCAAAGAACTGAAAGAAGATGGGGGAAATTTATGAATGAATTCAGAAAGGAGTTAGAAATATTGAAGAATACTCAGGCTGAAATGAAGAAGGAGTGAAACAGTAAGCAAATTAGAAATGACAGAAGAAAGCCTCATCAATAGGAAGAATGAAATGGAAAACAGAATATCAAGACTGGAAGATGAAGTGGACGAATTAGCCCATTCAAGCAAAGATTATGAAAAATTTAAGAAAACCCAAGAACGGAATATGCAGGAATTTTGTGGCACCATAAAAAGACTATACTTATGAATCACAGGCATACAGGAAGGAGAAGAGTCTCAAGATAATGGTATGGACCAGATCTTCAACAGGATTGTAGAAGAAAATTTCCCCAAATTAAAGAAAGATATGCCATACAAATACAAGAAGCATATAGAACAAAAAATAGAACCAGAAAAGAAACTTTCCACGGTATATCATAGTAGAATTTCTAAAGGTACAAAACAAAGAGAGAATACTGAAAGCTGCAAAAGAAAAACAAGTCATATATAAAGGAAAACCCATCTGAATTAATGCTGACTTTTCAGTGCAAACTATGAAAGCCAGAAGAGCCTGGGCCAAAGTATTCCCGGTTCTAAATGACCACAGCTGCCAATCCAGATTACTTTATCCATCTAAAATGTCTATTGTAGTCAAAGGGGAAAGAAAAATCTTCTATGACATAAATAGCCTGAAAGAATTCGTGTTCACAAAACCAGCCCTTCAGAGAGTTCTGGAAGCAATACAAAGAGCTGAAGAAAGGAACGACTATACCCAAGGGGTTATGGAAAGAAACTGACTGAAGGTATAACTATGGAAATGCATAGCTACACCAAGAATGTGAACAGAAATAAAAATGACAGGAACAAATAAAAATCTTTCATTAATAACTTTAAATATCAATGGACTGAACTCAGTCAAAAGACACAGACTAGTTGAACGGATTAAGAAACAAAACCCATATTTTTGTTGTCTGCAAGAAACTCATATAATTTTAAAGGACAGGCACTACCTTAAGGTGAAAGGATAGAAAAAAATATACCAAGTGAATGGTCCTAAGAAAAAAGCAGGAAAAGCAGGTGTAGCGATTCTAATATCTGGCAAAATAGACTTTAAACTAAAACTAATTAGAAGAGATAAATAGGGCCACTTCATTCTGATCAATGGAACAATGAATCAAGAAGAAACTACAATCATGAACATATATTCACCAAACTCTGGTGCACCCAACTTCATAAAAACAGTACTACAGGACTTTAAGACCTAGATTAATCCCAACATATTAATAGTAAGGGACTTCGATACCCCATTGTCTCCATTAGATAGGTCAACAGGACAGAGAATTGACAGAGAGACATCTGAATTAAACAATACCATATATCAAATGGACCTAAGAGACATCTACCAAATATTCCATCTAAGAACTAAAGATTATACTTTCTATTCAGGACCCCATGGAACCTTCACCAAAATCAGCCATATACTGGGGCACAAAACAAAACTCAACAAATGCAAAAAGATTGAAATACTTCCATGCATTCTATCAGACCACAATGCAATAAAGCTTAAAACTGACACTGTAAGAAACTATAGTAACCACATGAACACAAGGAGATTAAAGAACATACTCCTGGATGATGAATGGATCAAAGGGGAAATTAAGAAAGAAATAAAAGTATTCCTGGAACTAAACAAAAAGGACAATACAACACAACAAAACCTCTGGGACACATTGAAAGCAGTCTTTAGAGGGAAGTTTATAGCTCTAAGTACCTAAATTAAAAAATCAGAAAGAACACAAATAAATAATATTGCAACTCAAGACACTTAACAAGTGAAACCCAAACCCAGCAGATAAGAGGAAATAACAAAAATCAGAGAAGAAATTAATGAAATAGAAACAAAGAAAACAATACAAAGAATCAACGAATCTGAGAGCTGGTTCTTTGAAGAGATAAACAAGATTGACAGACAGCTAGCCCAGTTCACCAAAAGAAATAAAGAGCACCTCCAAAAAAAAAAAATCAGAGATGAAAGGGGAAACATCACAACAGACACCAAAAAGATCCAGAACATTATAAGGGAACATTTTTAAAGCCTATACGCTACTAAATTTGAAAACCTAAAAGAAATGAATGGGTATCTAAAAGCGTGGGGACCACAAAAACTAAATCGAGATCATCAGCTTAAACAGACCCATAACACATAAGGAAATTGAAACAGTAATACAAAACCTCCTGACTAAAAAAAGCCTGGGACCAGATGGATTTACAGCAGAATTCTACCAGACATTTAAAGAAGATATACATCTGATACTATTTAATTTATTCAAAAAGATAGAAATGGAAGAACTTCCAAATTCCTTCTATGAAGCCAGCATCACTCTAATACCAAAACCAGGTAAAGATACAACCAAAGAAGAAAATTGGAGACCCATATCCTTAATGAACATAGATGCAAAAATTCTCAACAAAATACTTGCACACTGCATACAGACACATCAAAAAGATCATCCACGATGATCAATTCAGCTTTATTCCAGAGATGCAGGGATGATTCAATATACATAAGTCAATGAACGTCATGAATCATATAATTGGACACGAACCACATGGTCATCTCAATAGATGCAAAGAAGGCCTTTGACAAAATTCAACATGCATTTATGTTCAAAGTCCTAGAGGGAATTGGACTGGAGGGAACATACCTCAACATAATTAAAGCCATATATAAGAAACCCACAGCCAACATCATTCTAAATGGAGAAAAACTGGAAGCATTCCCATTGAAATCAGGAACCAGACAAGGCTGTCCACTACCTCCACTCCATTTTACCACAGTGCTTGAAACTCTTGCAAGAGCAATAAGACAAGAGAAGGCAATTAAAGGAATAATAATTGGGAAAGAAGAGGTCAAATTATCCCCTTTCACAAGACAATAAGATATTATATCTGAGATGCAAAAAATTTCACCAGAAAACTCCTAGAAATTATTAACACGTTCAGTAAAGTGGCAAGTTACAAAATTAATCTACAAAAGTCTATAGCCTTTCTATATATCAATAACAAGCAATCAGAGAAAGAGTACATGGAAACACTCCCATTCACAATAGCTCCAAAAAAATAAAATATCTCAGAATAAACCTGACCAAAGAAATTAAAGACATCTACAATGAAAAAACTTGAACCTTGAAAGAAAGAGATTGAGGAAGACATCAGAAGATGGAAGGACCGCCCATGCTCACAGATTGGAAGCACTTATATTGTGAAAATGACCATCCTACCAAAAATCATTTATAGATTCAATGCAATGCCAATCAAAACCCCCATGACATTCTTCACAGAATTGGAAAAGACCATCCTAAGATTCATATGGTAGCACAAAAGACCTCGAATAGCCAAAGCAACCCTGAGCACTAAAAGCAATGTTAGAGGGGGATTACTATACTAGATTTTAAACTGTATTACAGAGCTATAGTCACAAAAACAACATGGTACTGGCACAAAAATAGAACCATAGATCAATGGAACAAAATTGAAAACCCAAATATGAGTACACGCAATTTCAGTCACCTGATATTTGACAAAGGAGCCAAGAACTTTCAGTGGAGGAAAGACAGCATGCTCAGCAAATGGTACTGGCAAAACTGGATCTCCACATGTAGAAGAATGAAACTAAATCCCTATCTTTCACCTTGCACAAAAGTCAGCTCCAAATGGATCAAAGACCTCAATGTGAAGCCTGAAACTCTGAAACTGTTAGAAAACATTGGCAATAACCTAGAAGGTATAGTTGTTGGAAAGGATTTTCGAAGCAGGACATTAATTGCTCAGGAAACAAGGTCAAGAATCAACAAATGGGACTTCATTAAACTAAAAAGCTTCTGTACATCAAAAGAAGTAACCAAGGAAGTGAAGAGAAAACCCACAGAATGGGAGAAAAGCATCACCAGCAATACATCTGACAGAGGTTTAACATTCAGAATATATAATGAATGCAAAAAACAAAGAATGAAGAAAGGAAGTAACCCAATTAAAAGTAGGCCTAAGGAGATGAATAGAGAGTTCTCAAAGAAGAAGTAAAGATGGCTGAGTAGCAACTACCTGACGAGTTTGTATTCATGCTCAGATGCCGAGGAGCTCAGAAGGTGGGTGACTGTGACCAGTGATAGTCATGTATATAGAGATTAGAAATGCATGGGAAAACGTCTCAATGTCAAGAGCCCTGGAATGAATTTTTCTGTATGAAACTGTGTGTTTTGACAATGAAGTGGAGATCTTTTTTAAACGTTGGAACCTTATTTAATTTTAAGTCTTATAGAGTTTATAATGAGTAAAAGATTATATAAGCGTAATAATTCATCTGTAAACCTAGAAATGTACAGCCAATTTTGAAAGAGATGTACCCTAGCTCAGAAAAATGTTATTGAATAGGTTAATGCTGTTGTAATGAAATGCTTCTTTTAATTTAAAAAAAAAAGGTATTCAACATCATTAGTAATTAGGGAAATGTAAATTAAAACCACTTTAAGATTTCATCTTACCCCAGTCAGACTGGCTAAGATCAAGAGAATAAATGATACCAAAAGTTGGAGAGAATGTGGGGAAAGGGGAATGCTTATCCACTGCAAGTGGGACTGCAAACTTGTTCAACCCCTGTGGAAAGCAGTGTAGAGAACTCTTAAAAAACTAAAAATGAACCCACCGTTTGGCCCAGTTATACCACTCCTTGGCATACACCCAAAGAACTCATCTTATTGCACAGACACTTGTACATCCATGTTTGTTGCTGCTCTTTTCACAATAGCTAAGAGATGGAAGCAACCTAAATGTCACTTTGAGGATGGAAGCAACCTAAATGCCATACTTTGAGGCCTATACTAATTTGGTCAGAGGGACATAAAGGACAATTTTTGCTTCTTGCCCTCCTAGGTCAACTAAGTTCCAGGGGACTATGAGTATCTCTCAAAATGTCCTGTAACTGCAGTGAGTTACCTATCCTCTTTATCAATGAGGCCATGGAGACCCCATCAAATGGACTTGAAACAATGTCCAGTCTACAAAGAGGAGGGTAAACACAGAGGAAACATTTCCTCCATGCCTCCAAGGGAAGCCAGCCATGGTCAAGCAGGATCTTTGACTTATCTTCACGTAGGTGGAACTGGTAAAAGAAAGGATCCAGGGGCTCCTCCCAAGGCCATGTGACCCCTAAGGAGCAGATCCTCAAACGACCTTAAGAGTAAAAATAAACTGGTTTATCTGGGCCAACTGTATGCTCCTAAACACCCAAAAGGAAAGTATAACAAAAGATGAAAGGGATTAACATAATTGTTTAAGAATCCATGTGTATAGCTAAAGGCTACACAACAAGAAACAGGCCAGACAGGAGATACCTTCCTTTAAACTGTTGGCCAGGGTGGCCCAAGAGACTCTCAGACAGCAACCCAGCAAAAACTAGGAAAATGAACAGCAGACCCCAATCTTATCTAAAGGAGTATTGGCAACTGATTACTGATAGATGAGGAACAGCTGATCTTCCTAAAACAAGGATCTCTAGATAGGCTGACTACTAGATTCAGCAGATGGATAACCATTGGGGAATGCCTAGGGGTACCGACAACACAGTGGACAGTAACAGGGATGATAGAGTACATGGGCTCCAGAGGGGAGGAGGGAGGCTATGGGAGGGTCCCATTTGGGATGTGGGTGTATAGATGAATAAGATTGTTTGAGATATTCTGTATGAAATATACACAAAAAAATCGACAATTCTAAAAAATGAATTATATTTGATGAAGAAGAATAAAAATTTGCTTCATGTTAATTAGTAGAGGTGAAAAATATTACCACTGAAGTCTACCTGATGCCTTTTTATCCATGCTCAGGTGCTAAGGATCTCAGAAAGTAACCAACTATGACTAGTAATACTCAGATACATAGAGATTAAAGGCACATGTGTGAACATCTAAGTGTTAGTAGCATTAAACGTGAGTTTTTCTATATGAAACAGTATATTTAAAAATGAAATAGAGATCTTTTTTAAAGGATGAAACTTCCTTCAATTTTATGTCTTATAGGGTTTATACTGGGTTCAATATCGTTTAATGGTATTAATTCAACTGTGAACCTAAAAATTTACAGCCAATTTTGAAAGAGATGGATCTTTGGTTTGGAAATTGTTATTGAATATGTTAATGCTGTAATGAAATGCTTCTTCTAATCATGTGGTCATTAAATAAATAATTTAAAAAAAAAAGAAAAGAGGGGCTGGAGAGATGACTCAGCAGTTAAGAACACTGTTCTTTCAGAAGATCTGGGTTCGAATCCCAGCACCCACATGGCAGCTAACAGTAGTCCGTAACTCCAGTTCCAGGGGATCCAGCAGCCTCTTCTGTCTTCCGTGGGCATTGCACAACACGGGTGCACTTACCTACATGCAGGCAGTACACACATATACATAAAATAAAAATAATAAATAAAATATTTTTAAAAAGGAAAAGAAAAATATTCAACATAACTAGCCAACAGAAAAATGCATATTAAATCAACATTGAGATTCCATCACACCCTAGTTAGAATGGCAGTCATCAAGAAAACAAATAATAACAAATACTGGTAAGGATGCAGACAAAAGGGAATCTTCAAACACTGCTGGTAGGAATGTCAGCAAGGCCAACCACTAAAGAAATTAGTATGGAGCTCCTCAAAAAACTAAAACAGGTCTATCATATGATCCAGCTATTCCCCTCCTATTTCCCTGAAGGACTTTAAGTGAACATATCATATTACAGAGATATTTGAACATCGACGTTTATCGCAGTAATATTCATAATAGCTAGGTTATGAAGCCCACATAGGTGTCTGTCAACTGAAGACTGTATAAAAAGTTTGGTATATGTAAACAATGTAATTTTACTCAGCCGTAAAGAAGAATGAAATTATCTTGCAGGAAAATGGATGAAATGGGAGATTGTCCTATTAAGTGAGTTAATCTAGTCTCAGAAAGCAAACAGCACGTTTTCTCTCATTTGTGGATCCTAGATTTTACATAAATACATGGAAAGAATTTATGTACATATGACATGAGAATAGAAGCAAAACTGTCTAGGGGGACAAAAAGGACTAATAAGGAGGAGGTTTAAAAAGAGGGGCTGGGGTCTAGGGATGGAATATGCTCAAAGTATATCATATACATGTGTGAGTGAAAATGTTCTTGTGAAAACTTGTACTGTGTATGCTGAATATATGCCAATAAAACAACAAAACAAAACCCCAAAAATGTACTATTAGAAATAAACTTCATGAAAGCACTTGTGTGTGTGTGTGTGTGTGTGTGTGTGTGTGTGTGTGTGTGTGTTACTAGGAATTAAAGCTAGAGCCACATATGTGCTAGGCAAGTGCTTTACCACTGAGCTATTCCCCCACAAGCCAGCACTCTTTTTACTTCTTGGGTCAGGTCTCACTAAGTTGCTTAGGGTAACCTTGAACTCACTTTAGCCCAGGAAAGCTTTGAACTCACTATGTTACTGCTTCAGCCTCCCAAGTAGTTGGAATTACAAACCTGTGCCACCAGGGCCATCTCACATTTTTTTTTTGAGACCAAGTCTCACTATATAGCCCTGGTTGGCCTGAAGCTCACTATGTAGATCAGACTGATGTCAAACACAGAGATTCACCTACTCTGCCTCCCGAGTGCTGGGATTACAGGCATGTACCACCAACACACATTTTCTTTTTCTTTCTTTCTTTCTTTCTTTCTTTCTTTCTTTCTTTCTTTCTTTCTTTCTTTTTTTGTCCTAACACCCCATACTACTCTATGCCCAATTTAATGAACACTATTAGATATAAAAAGGTCTGAAGAGTCTAATTTATGTTCTCATATGTCTTCAGTATGGGTCCATCCAATGGAACCTAGTTAACGACCAACAGTCATACATCCTTGAAAGAGACTGACTCTCCCCCTCCTAGAAGCCATTGGTTGCCAATAGTTCCTCAGGTAGGGTTGGGGTCTCTTACCCACTTCCCAAGGTCTATACTGAGATTTTGTCTGGTTTGAACTTGCATGGGACTTGTACATGCTGTCACCATTGCTCTGAGTTCATGTGAGTAACTGATGAGCTATCTGGAAAACTCTATTACCTTTTCATTTTGATTAACTATCCCAAGCACTCACCCCCATGCTCTTGTCTCCTGCATCCCTCCACCCCCTTCCCTGTTTGAACCCTTCTGCCAGCAGCATTCTCCTTCTCCACCCTAATTTTACGTACGTGTTATACCCCCCTCTTATGGCAACCCCCCAACTACTGGCTTCCAAGGTACTCCAACTTAAGCACACAAAACTCAAGAATTGGAGCTAGCATCTACATATGAGAGCATATGTACAGCATTTATCTTTCTGGGTTTGGGTTATCTCATTTGGTGTGATTATTTCCTGTTCTGTTCACCAACTTGCAAATTACATAACTTCATTTCTTTCATAGCAGAATAAAATTCTACTGTGTAGATGTACCACATTTTTATTTTCCATTCATCAGTTGGTAGACATCTAGGCTGATTACATTTTCAAGCTATTGTGCATAGATATGCAATGGATATGAATGTGCAAGTTTCTCTTTATAGGATATAAATTCCTTTGGACACTTGCCTAAAGTAGTATGGCTGGGTCATATGGTAGCTCTATTTCTAGCTTTTCGAGGAAATGCAAGATAAATTTCCACAGTGGCTTGACTAACTTATACTCTCACCAGAAGTGATAAGGGTTCAGCTTTTCTCACATTCAAACTAACAGTTGTCATATACTTGATGATAGCCACTCTGAATTGACCAACATGGAATCTTAAAGTAATTTAATTTGTAATACACCAATGACTAAGGATATTGAACAATTGAAGTGTCCCTTAAAAATTTGTTGTTCATCTTTTTTTATTTTTTAAATTATTTATTTAATAACCACATAATTAGAAGAAGCATTTCATTACAACAGCAATGATGTATTCAATAACAATTTCCAGAGCTAAGATGCATCTCTTTCAAAATTGGCTGTAAATTTTTAGGTTTACACTTGAATTAATACAGTTATACAATATTGTACTCAATGTGAACCCTATAAGATATAAAATTGAATGAGGTTTTAACCTTTAAAAAAGATCTCCATTTCATTATTAAAATACACAATTTCATAGAGAAAACTTCATTTTAATGCAATTAATACTTCTATTATGTAATTTTTTAAAATTTAATAACCACATGATTAGAAGAAGCATTTCATTACAGCTTTAACATATTCAGTAACACATTCCAGAGCAACGATACATCTCTTTCAAAAGTGGCTGTAAATTTTTAGGTTCATAGTTGAATTAATAGTTGTATAATATTGAACTTAGTACAAACCCTGTAAGACATAAAACTGAATGAGTTTTTAGCCTTTAAAGAAGATCTCCACTTAATTTCAAAATATTCTGTTTCCTACATTTTTCATGCTACTGACACTTAGATGTTTGCATGTGTCTTTAATCTCTATGTATCTGATTATTACTAGGAACAGTCTAGCCCAGTTAACCAAAAGAAAGAAAGAGCACCTCCAAATCAACAAAATAAGAGATGAAAGAGGAAACATCACAACAGACACCAAAGAGATCCAGAACATTGTAAGGGAATACTTTAAAAGCTTATATGATACTGAATTTGAAAACCTAAAAGAAACGGATGTATACCTAAAAGCATGGGAACCAGCAAAACTAAACCAAGAAGAGATTAACAGCTTAAACAGACCCATATCACAAAAAGAAATTGAA
>NW_008360030.1:1229740-1231358 GCF_000622305.1 Nannospalax galili | reverse complement strand
CTGTCCACTATCTCCACTTCTCTTTAACATAGTACTTGAAACTCTTGCAAGAGCAGTAAGACAAGAGTGGGAAATTGAAGGAGTAATAATTGGAAAAGAAGAGATCAAATTATCCCTTGCAGATGATATGATATTATACCTAAGAGACACCAAAAATTCCACCAGAAAGCTCCTAGAAATTAACATGTTCATTAAAGTGGCAGGTTACTAAATTAACATACAAAAGTCTGTAGCTGTTTCATACACCAATAACAAGCAATCAGAGAAAGAGTACATGGAAACACTCCCCTTCACAATAGCTGCAAAAAAAAAAAACTTGTAATAAGCATGACCAAAGACATTAAAGAAGGTTACAATGAAAAATTTGAATGTTTAAAGAAAAAGATTGAGGAAGACATCAAAAGATGGAAGGACCTCCCATGATCATGGATTGGAAGAATTAATACTGTGAAAATGACCATCCTACCAAAGGCCATTTGTAGAGTCAATGCAATGCTGATCAAAATCCCCATGACATTCTTCACAGAATTAGGAAAAAAACCTAAAATTCATACGGAAACACAAAGTCCCAGGATAGCAAAAGCCACCTCAAGCACAAAGAGCAATACCCAGACTTGGAAAAAAAATCCTAAGATTCATATGGTAGCACAAAAGACCTCAGATAGCCAAAACAACCCTGAGCACTAAGAGTAGTGCTGGGGCTCTTACTATATCAGATTTTAAGCTGTATTACAGAGCTATAGTCATAAAAACAACATAGTACTGACACAAAAATAGACCCATAGTTCAATGGAACAAAATTGAAGACCCAAATATGAATACATTCAATTTCAGACACCTGATATTTGACAAAGGGGCCAAGAACATTCACTGAAGGAAAGACAGCATGTTCAGCAAATGGTACTGGCAAAACTGGATCTCCACCTGTAGAAGAATGACATTAAATCCCTATCTTTCACCTTGCACAAAAGTCAACTCCAAATGGACCAAAGACCTCAATATGAAGCCTGAAACTCTGAAACTGTTAGAAGAAAACATTGGCAATAACCTACAAGATATAGGTGTAGGAAAGGATTTTCTAAACTGGACACCAACTGCCCAGGAAACAAGATCAAGAATCAACAAATGGGACCACATTAAACTAAAAACTTCTGCATGTCAAAAGAAGCAACCAAGAAAGTGAAGAGAAAACCCACAAAATTGGAGAAAATCTTCACCAGCAACACATCTGACACACCATTTCTGTAGATTCATATGAGCAGGGCCCCAGGAGCTTGTAGGATTATTTCCGTGTGGTTGTGCACCTACTCCCTGGGTCTTACAATCTTTCTGCCCTCTCAAAAGAAGAAATAAAGATGGCTAAGAAATATCTTAAAAGGTGTTCAACATCATTAGTAATTAGGGAAATGCAAATTAAAACCACTTTAAAACTTCATCTTACCACAGTCAAGCTGGCTAAGACAAAGAGAACAAATGATACCAAATGTTGGAGAGGATGTGGGGAAAAGGGAATGCTCATCCACTGCTGGTGGGACTGAAAACTTGTTCAACTCCTGTGGAAAGCAGTATGGAGAACTCTTAAAAAACTACAAATGAACCTACCATTTGACCCAGTTAT
>NW_008360030.1:1214282-1229502 GCF_000622305.1 Nannospalax galili | reverse complement strand
AGGGAAAAATTATTAGTTACTCTCTCTAGTTTGTTGTTATTTACAGAAAGTTTCCTTGATTAGTCATGTAAACAAAGGCAGAGGAACGGTTTGTTTCCTTCACTGGTTTTCCTAACCACTGACTCACCCTGTGTCCATTATAGTGATAGAAGAACCCAAAGGCAAGATCCTTCGGGGGTCATCCTAAAATTTCTGAAGGTTGCATAATATTTAACTTTCAACCCAATAGTTATGTATCCTATTTTTTCCCATGGTCACCATTAGCTTCATATTGAGGTTTCTAGTTTAGAATAAAAAGTACAATGATAGAGAGGTAGGACCATAGGAGAAGGGTATTATTAAGGGAGAAATGGGACAAATGGTGGCAACTTAAATGGGGAAACCATGGTGGAAGGGTTAGAAAATGTGAGACATAAATAATGCCTAGCTAGTTTTAGAAAACCAGAAAGAACCATATTAGTCCAACAACCTACTGACAAATTATACATACAACCAAATCAAAGAATGTAATATATGTCTAGGCAAGGTTTATCTGAGAGCTTTTGGTCTTTGCCCAAGCTCTATCTACATGGAACATCATAATTTAAAGTACCAGACTGGTGGAACTAACCTTCTTGGATGTTTAACAGCCACACTTTGAGGCCTGTACTAATTTGGTTAGAAGGACATAAAGGACAATTTTTGCTCCTTGCCCTCCTACGTTGCTTATGTTCCAGGGGACTATGAGCATCTCTGAAAATGTCCTGTAACCTGTCCTCTTGATCAGGGAGGTCATGGATACCCCACCAGATGGACCTGAGCCAGTGTCCAGTCTACAAAGAGGAGGATCAACACAGAGGAATAATTTCCTCCATGCTTCCAAGTGAAGCCAGCCATGGTTGAGCAGGACCTTTGACTTATCTTCACATAGATGGAACTTGTAAAAGAAAGGAGCCAGGGTCCTATGACCCCTGAGGAACAGATCCTCAAACAACCTTAAGAGTAAAAATAAATTGGTTTATCTGGGCCAACTGTAGGGTCGTAAAAACCCAAAAGGAAAGTATAATCAAAGATTAATGGGTTCAATATAATTTTTAAGAGTCCATATGTGTAGCTAAAACCTACATAACAAGAAACAATGCCAGACAAGAGATACCTTCCTTTGAGTTATGGCCCAGACAGTAACCAGCATAGAACTGGGAAAATGAACAGCAGACCCCAATCTTATCTAAAGGAATATTGACAACTAATTGCTGCTAAATGAGGAACATGTTTTCTTCCTAAAACAAGGATCTCTAGATAAGCTGACTAGATTCAGCAGACGGACAAGCACTGGTGAATGGCTGGGGGTGCTGACGACACAGTGGACAGTAACAGGGATGACAGATTATATGGTCTCCAGTGTGTGGGAGGGGGAAGGCTATGGGAGGGTGCCATTTGAGAAATGGGTATATAGATGAATAAGATTGTGTGGGATATTCTGTATGAGATACACACACAAAAAATCAACAAATCAAAAAGAAAAGACATTTTTGAGGAGGAAGCATAAAAATTTACTTCATGTTAAATAGTAGACGTGATAAACATTATCAGTGAAATCTACCTGATGACTTTATATCCATGCTCAGGTGCCAAGGATCCTAGTATAACTGTAACATATATTTTCTTATTCACCACTGTGTCCTCAACTACAAGAATATTGCCTGGTACATTGTAATTACTTAATAAATATTTGTTGGATGAATGAATTAATTAATTAATTCATGATGGACAGAAATATTTCATGTAATTCAGTTATTTTAATAAAGTGCTAAGTATTTTACATACCTTTTGGATGTTTGCATCTAGGAAAAGATGTTTATAATTTACACATTTAGTTGACATAAGTTGATTTTATTTATTTGTTTATTTTATGCGTATGAGAGTTTTGAGTATGTGTGTAAGTGCACCAAGTGCATGAAATGCCTGAGGAGGTTACAAGAGGGCATCAAATCTCCTGGACCTGGAGTTTGGGATGGTTGTTAGCCACCATGTGGGTGCTGGGAACTGAACCTGGGCCCTCTGCAAGAGCAGCCAGTGTTTTTAACTGCTGAGTCATCTCTCCAGCTTCCACATTTCCAATAACACACAATTGAAAATACTTGATTTTTAAAATTCCCTTAAATATTTAATCTCTCCTCAATTATCATGAAATTTTTATTGGTTACCACAAACTGAATAAAATTTTAGTATGTGTGGATGAAATCTATAATTAGTTACTTTTAGATTTTCCCAGAGTAAGTGAATTCATAGTTAATTCATGTTGCCAAATCTATACAGCAATTTCCTTCATTTAGTAAATAGAAAATTAGTGATCCACAACTCCTTAATTTCTTAAATCTCCATAGCTTTTTCTAATCTATTACCTGATTGTCAGCTTTCCTATTAGAAGTAACCCACAAGCCAGGCATGGTGGTGTTCTGCCTTTAATCCTGGCACTCAGGAGGCAGAGGCAGGCAGATCTCTGTGAGACTGAGGGCAACCTGATTTACACAGCTGTAGCTACAGGGAAACTGTTTATAAAAACAGACCTGGGTTTGGTTCCCAGCATCCACATGGTGGTTAACAACCACCCATAACTCCTGTGATAGCAATAAACCCCTCATTTCCCCAGCAGATAAATGGATGGCAAAGCTTTTTTTACTGATCCATAATTGCTTCTTATCTTCTATATGCTCTCAACAGGGGACTGGGCTCTTTTCTAGGCCATGTCAGCCAAAAGATGACTTTTTCTTATGGGAGGGTCATTTCTAAGTCTTCCCCTGATGAAATCAGAGACTTTTTAATCCATTGTCTAATAGTCTAAATAAATTGTCATTTAAATCAGCGTAGGAAGGGGCTGTAGAGATGGCTCAAAGGTTAAGGGCACTGGCCACTCTTGGAGAGGACCTGGGTTTGGTTCCCAGAATCCACATGGTGGTTAACAACCACCCATAACTCCTGTTCCAGGGGAATCCTATGTCCTCTTCTGACCTCAGTGAGCATTGCACGGCACTGGTGCACTTACATGCATGCAGGCAATGCACTCAAACACATAAAATAAAAATAATAAATAAAAAATCAGCATGAGGAGAAAAGGTAAAATAAAGGTGAATACTAAGAAAATTGTATGGAGCAGAGCCTATCTTACAAGAAGCAAAGAAGTCAATGAGAAAGAGAATCATAGGCATCACCTGTGCTGCACCATTTCTTTTTTTTCAAAAAAAAATTTACTATTTTATTTTTATTACCACTTTTTTTTTTAGTCTTTGTTGAGACAGGTTCTCCGTATAGCTTCAGCTGGCCTGGAATTCACTATGTAGACCAGGCTGGCCTTGAACTCACAGAGATCTGCCTGCCGGAGTGCCGGGATTAAAGGCATGTGCCACCAAGCCCAGCCCTATTATTTTCTTTATTCCCATCTAGTAGGCAAAGAAAACAAAATAAAAATATACCAAGTAAAGGAAATGTTGCCAGTAATTAAATCATTACTTGAGAATTTAAAGTGAAAAAACAAATTACTGTGTCTGAAATACTCTGGAAATTGCCAAGAGGACACTTGACCTTACTGAGGCTGAGTAGGATATAGACAGATGGAGAAGAAGCCCTTACAGGACAGAACTAAATGAAGAAAGATGTAGAAATGTAGAAAGATGAAGAAATGTAGAAAACAAGTTATGTTCTGGGAAGAGGAAATAGGAAACCCTCTGCACTCTTATTCTGCGATGTACCTTATCATCTGCTCCACCACTGTGGCTGCAGAATACATCACTGATTAAATGAACTGAGGAAGGCAGTGGTGTTTTTGCTAGATACTAGTTTCTCATTCAGTCAATACGTGAGCAGAAGAAAACCTCATTTTAAGGAAATGTAAGAGTGGTAACTTCACACACAATACAAAATAGTGGCTTGTATATCTATCCTACAGATAGTATTACCAAGAGCAGCTAAACTAACTCATTTTCAAAATGTGTTGAAATTAGTAGAAATATAAAGATGATCTCAATCAGTAACATTGGTAATGGTTGTTTTCCATTTGTATTCAGTGGCCCAAAATGTTAATTGTTAAGTAAGATGTCTACAGAAATAACGTGCAGTAGGTTTTAGCATTGTTTTCTTTCATTACAAGTTGTTGATCTTTTTTGTGTTTGAAAATGCCCCTTTTCAGATAATGCTTGAGAAAGCATTCTACAAATAAAGACTTATGTACTCAATTAAGCACTGGATATATTGTTTCTGTGAAAGCAATAAATGACTACAAGAACAGCCTATTTGTGGTTCCCAGAACTACTGTTCAAACCTGCTTGAGGCATGATCACAGAATCCTTGAATAAAGGCTTTTCTGCTACTGAAATCTGCCACATGTGTCAGTGGAAGTCAAGATGGTCACTATGGGCTTGGGGAAACCATCCCCTCCTGACTGGTTTTAAGCAACAAACTCTCACACAACAGCTCTTTTCCTCCAGTATCACAATCTGTGTCAACAGAGTCTTGAAAGCACTCTAACAATTGAACTATATCCACAGCCCATTGTCAATCAACTTTGAGCAATTTAACTATCCAGTTGTTTAATTTCATTAACTAAGTGAGCTGGGTTTTGCTGTGTGGGTTATTTATACATATATTGCATATAAACTGTTATAGTCTGGGATCCACAATGCCCCAAACGGACAAAGAGACAGGTGAGTCTGGAGAAAGAAAGATTTACTACGGCCAGGCTACATGGCCAGGCTACACTCTTTCCTAGAGGGTTCAAGTGCAGCACTGAGCCTAAGCACTCTGGCTCTTTTTATATTGATCATGTTGCTAGGCAAGCGAGCAGAATGCAGAAGCCAATCATTGAGCATTAAGCTTAAGCAAACACTATCAAGGAAATACATAAGAAAATAAAATTTTCCATCCAAACCCCCCACCTGCACGGAACTAGCTTCATCCTCTTTCATAAATTGACATTATCAGTCTTATTGTTGTTCTACATTATCTTTACAAGTCACAAAGTTCCCTCTGGGGGGATTAATTGTATAGCAATTGTATCTTAGGAACCTCGAAATGTTGTGGGATACTTTTTGTACAGAGAAACTATAACAAGGAGTGAAAGTTTAGGTTGCCAAGCATGCAGGTCCCCTAAATAATTTCTATTCTATTAAGCAACAATTACTATTTTGCAGAAGCAAGCCAAGCATAACCTACAGAAGCCATAAATCAGAGTTAGCAAGAGTACTCTAGGACGCTCTGACCTGTTCCCAAGACAACGAGGGTCCAGCTTGCATGTGTTCCCATATCCTGGGCCAACTGCCTGATAATTTCAGAGACTAGAGTCAGCCTAAAGTTTAACATGGTCAAGAAGGTGCCTTATTACCTAAACATGATCTGAGACAGATGTTTATGGACTATGAAAACACAAGCTTGTAAAGTAGAATTCCATATGGGAGAGATGGTTCAGCAGTTAAAAGAGCTTCCTGCTCTTCCGGAGGACCAGAGTTCCAGTCTCAGCACCCACGTCGGTGGCACACAATTACCTATAACTCTAGTTCCGAGGGATCTGATGCTGTTTTCTGGCCTCCACAGGTATCTGTACACATGGGGTATATATTCCCAAAGGCACACAAATAAAATAAAAATAAATCTTTTTCTAAAAGTAGATCTGAGAGAACATAACCTGACATGCAAACCAGGACTGCCTATAAGGAAAGATGCTGCATTTCCTTCAATTTCAGGCAGCTTTGACAGTCAGTTTCTTCACTCTCATGGATAACTTCTGGCGGATCATTAATTAGGCCTTTACATGATAACAGGAAATAAGAAAGTTAAATATAAACTGACGGGAAAGAAATTATTTCTCACTAAGAAAAAACAAAGCTATTTTCACACAGTTCAGCAAATGAATTAAAGTATTTCATTGAGTTAAATAGAGGTTTAGTTAATTCATACAAAATTACCTAGGAAGATAAGGAGTTTTTAGGAGAGGTGTTATCCTCAAAGAATACTCATGAGGAAAAAAATGTAAATAAAATTAAATTGGAAGGGAAAATGAATACAAACAAATGCTACAAACATACCAGCTAATACTGGTTTCAAAACTCAGCTGTAAGAACCAGATGAAAGCTGAACACACCTTAATTAAGACAAGTGAGATTGAAGAGTCACCTTCTGCCTCTGTCAAGAACTTCTAGTGAAGAAAATGATCAAATAATAAAAAACCAAGGAACAAAAAAATTATTATTGAAATAAATAGGAAAATAAATGTTTGTTAATTTCCCCTCACAACTAACCATTCTTGGACACACTGTCCTCTGAACCCTGTAAAATAAGAAAACCCTTTTTAGATCATGTCTAGACACATTTCCCTTCCTTTTGTTATCACAAAATCCAGTGATTCTCAGAGTATTAGCATTCAGTAGCTCTTGGAAAATGTGATGGGAAGCACATAAAGATAATGTCTTTGCTTTAACAGATAGTTGACATTGAACTATATTAGCAACATAACCTAAGATACTCCATCTTGATCAGAATAGCTATTTTAACAGTAACCTCTTTTCACCTATGGGAAATTTAAAAAGAAACAACAGCCTTAAGTTCTAAGAAATAGCTCAATCACAAACCAGTGGAACGTGCTTATCTCAGACATTCTACATCTGGCTAACTGCTTGTTTTTGCTTCTGTAACTCGCTTGCTATTTTAGGTCACCTTGACAGAAAGTATAAGACCACCCTGTTATTGTATGACCACCTGGTAACTGCTGATTTCAGCTTTCTTACTATACTTGTTATGGCTAGGAAGTTGACTAATTTTAAAATTTCCAAGTTGATTGCCAAGTCATATGACTGTATCACTTGTCTGTATAATGATTGGTTGTTGATTAATAGATTCAAAGTTCTGCTATGTTGTACAAACCTGATTGGTTCACAAGTGTCCTGTTTGAATAATATTTCTGTAGTCCTATAAAAATTCTGACCTGACAATGATCAGGGCTGTTTCTACTCCCAAGAAAGATAGCCTGGCCGGTCAAAAAATAAAATTTACCTTGCTACATTTCTTAAAGTGGTGCTGGTGATTTTTTTTACAAACTCTAACCTATTACAGACATCTATGTAAATGTTCATATAATTGCTTCTACTGTGGAATGAGGATCATTCTTTAATGGAAGGCATGATTTCAGTGTTCAGAGTCTTTTTCTCTTTTCTTTGTAATTTGTTGGCTTTGACCAGAATTACTCAGCTTTCAAAAGGGCACGGCTTTGGGGGCCACAGCCCTCTCTTCTGTTTTACATCCATATCACAAAGTCAAGAATGTAAGTACCTGCCCAGCAAATAGCACCAGCATGTCTGCTCACAAATTCCAAAATCCCAGGAAAACTGGAGAAAAAAAGCCCATGAAACTAATTAGGTGGCAGTGTATTTAAAAACAACCAAAGTCAGGTGCAGTTGTACACACCTTTAATCCCAGCACACAGGAGGCAGAGGCAGGTGGATCTCTGTGAGAGAGAGGCCAGCCTGGGATCCAGGTCAACATAACGAGTTCCAGGACAGCTCATCTTTCTCCTTTAAGGATACCGTGTTAATTCATGTCTATTGGGGGGGGGTTGTTTAAATATGCGAACAGGATTTTATTTTCATTTGATTTGATTTTCCATTTCCAAGTCCCATACTTCCAAATATGGTTAATCACCTAGTCAATCACTCTATCATACTAGCTGTCTAGTTGAAGGACTTTCTAGTTTTACTTGTATCTTTTATAGGTGTCCTGATTTTCATTGTCAATTTCACACAACCTAGAATCACCTAAAAAGAGAGAAACTTCAATTAAGGGATTTCCCAGATCCAGTTATTCTGTGGCCATGTCTGTGAAGGACTGTCTCAATTGATGATTGATCTGGGAGGGCCCAACCCACTTGGGCTGTACCATCCCTAGGCATGTGGGCCTGGGCAATATAAGAAAGCTAGCATGGGGTATGGGGCTGGAGAGATGTAGAGCAGTTAAGAGCACTCGCTGCCCTTGAAGAAGTCCCGGGTTTGATTCCTAGTACCTACAAGGCCACTAACAACCGTCTGTAACACCACTTCCAGGGGACCTGACACCATCTTCTGACCTCCTTGGGCATTGCATGACACCAGTGTACTTACACACATGCAGGCAATACACTCAGACACATAAAATAAAATATTGTTCAAAATTAAAATTAAAAAAAAGAAAGCTAACAAAAAGCAGGCCAGAGAGTAAGCGTTTCTCTATGGTTTCAGCTCCAGGTTCCTGCCTTGAGTTCCTGCTTTAGTCATTAGCTAGTTCATCCTGACCTTATCGTCAGCTCCTCCTGAACACTTGAGCTTTGTTAAGTGTGATTAATTTGGTGATTAGCCATACCTGGAAATATGGAACCAGAACTCTGCTGGGAAATGAAAAATAAAATCAAATGAAAATAAAATACCTCTAACTTATTTTAAATTACTCCCCCCTCAATAGACATAATTTAATGTGCTATTCTTTTAGGAGGAAAACTAGAAGCCAAAAGGCAACATCTCTCAAAGGAACTTCAGCTTTCACATAAGGAAGATGTGCAGAAAAGAAATCACTACACAGATGACAAGTGGAATAGAACCTGTTGTGGTAACTCTCTGGGCTGGCTCAGCAGAGGTAGAGTGTCTTATGCATAGTGGAAGAGCCTGCATCCCCAGCAGCCCTCCACAGGGACCAACAGCTGAGCATAACCAAGAGAAACCGAACCAAGGCCGATGTTGATCACAACAAGCCAAGCCCTACACCTGCTACTTGACCCAAGCTGTATCACAAATTTTCATAGCAGCCATCGGAAATAGGCATTTTTATTTCCATCTTAAAGATTAGGGGAGGGCAGCATTAAGAGGCTAAAGAACTTGACAAGCTAGTTGTCTAGAGGCTAACACAAGTCGAAAGCAGCAATCAGAAGCCTGCCTCTCTGACACTTCCCCTTAGGCAACATTGCCTCCCTGTGTTCAGGCTCCAGTCCATAATAGACTGGCCCCATTTCATTTGGACTTGTGGCAAAGCAGTATGTGCTACAACAAAATCACATTAAGAGCCAAGGAACAAAAAAGGAAAAAAAAAAAAGAAAAAAGAAGAGCCCAGGGTGCCAAGTCCTCTTCAAGGGCACATTTCCAAAGACCTAAAGATCCTCACCAGGCCCTACCTCCTGAGGACTTCACTACTTCCCAACAGTACCACCCTGGGCACTAAATCTTTAACACATATTCTGCTGAGGACATTCAGGTTCTAAAAATTATAGTAATATCCCATCCCTAAAGTATTATAAAACTGATATTTTTGTTTTTAATTAAAATGAGAAAAAAATCAAATAGGTTTCAAAATTGTTAAAGAAATCACGAGGGTGCTGAAATATTTTTTAGACTAGGGAATCTCAAAACCAGATCTGAGAATAGCTTATTTGAATAATTTTTAAAGAATTAGTTTTGTGGACTTATCCAGAGGTAGCTCACATCTTGACACTGTAAAGTTCTGGAATTTCCTTCAACAAAGGGAAGATAATCAGTTATAATCAAGACCGCAACTTCCTTCCTCGCATGGCTTTGGTCTCTTCAATAATCTTCCCTTGGGCTTAAAACTTCTAAAACAGCTCTACATCCAGTCAATTGTTAATTATGTTAACTCTATCTCTTCAGTTATTTTTCTCTTTGTCTTTTTCTATTACAACTGCCCATATCCTACTTCAGATCCTTCTGAACTTTGGCCTCTGAAGTGGTTTCTTTCCCTGCCCCAGTTCTTCCTGCTCTATCATGTTAAGCTGGAGTTTATCTTTTAAAGCATATCAGTCTGTTAACAGAAAGCACAGATCATCTTCAATCCTTCAGCAGCTCCCTATTGCCAAGCCAGAAACAAACAAAACATACAAAACATACAAAACACACACACACACACACACACACACACACACAAGAAGCAAAACGCAGTTCTCGGTTTGGCATTGAAGGCCTTTTCTGATCTGACTTCTGTTGACTTTCCCAGATCACATGATTTCCCAAGATCCTAGCCACAGAAAACAATGCAGTATCGCCTTAAATGCTTTACAGTCTTCCACCCGAGCATGTTTGCTTACAAAAACTTATCACAATATAATATGTGAGCTTCATGAAAACAGAAACTGGTATACTAAAAGTATCCTCAGCATCTAAGAGTGCTATCAATATTTGTTAAATGAATAGGCGACTGAACAATGTTCCATCAGCATGGAATGTCATGTTCTCCCCTCCTTGCCTCTCTATGGACTCATTTCCTCTCTGTGGACCGTTATTTCCTTCAGTGTCTCATTTAAATCATTCCTTCTGCACAGTCTTTCCCCGAGATCCTCACAGTCAATCTCTTTATTGTCTGTCTTCCCTCATCTGGCTGATTCTCTGTTCCAACATTCCCACTGGCTGCCTCAGATCACAGGCACTCCTGCCTCTGGCTTTGCTGATAGAAAAGCCCCAGGGAGAGAGGTCATGTTTCAAGCCTGGAGCCCAGCACAGAGGCAAAATCTCCACATATACTATCAGAAATCCATTTTTAAAAAGTCTAGATAGTAAATAGTTCAAGCTGTAAGACAAGGTCTCTAGCATCCATAGAAAAATATATAAACAAATGGCTATGACTGTGTCCCAGTAAAACTTTGTTTATAAAAGCAGGCCAGTGTGCTGGATTTGGCCCATGAGACATAGTTTACCAATCTTATATTAAATCTTAAGATGAACATCACAGAAACTGTTGGGAGCTATTAATCCATTATGTACATTGAGCTGTGGCAGGCTTGCTTGTTTACTTAGAGTTTGTGTTTTGCACACCAGTACCTAATCTGCCAAGTCAGGAGGAATGTGTTTATATGGTGGAGTTCACAACAAGTATTTGACCGCTCCTTGACCCTCAGATACAGGTGGAAAAAACAGCTATTGAAGCTAATTGAGTTAAGCAAACGGTGGCTGTCTCTGATGTTCTACTGTATAAAAAGGCGGAGCTGAAATAAACCGGGCCTGCAGTCTCTACTGACAGTCCTCCCAAGTACCTTTTCTCTGTCTCTTGTTTTTTCTTTCAATCCTCACTCCCCCTTTCAGGTGCTATCCGTCTTGGCTGGCTAGCACTGGCAAGAAACAATGGCTGCCATGTTCTTCAGCCCCTCCTTCAGTAAGACAGATGGGGCACTGTTTCCAATCAGAATCAGAACACACTCCTGACTTGAGTGAAGGACATCTCCATGCTCATGTCTTATGTTCCTGCTGGAGGGACGCAAAAATAAACATGTTAAAAGACACTTGTGAGAGTCCAGTACAAAAATCATTTGGCATTTTGTAGTACCATTTCCTTCCTCTCTACCTCCCAATTCATATCTTGTTGATGTTTAAACTTCATTTGGTAATTTTTTGGCATTTAAAATAGATTCTACTTCCAGGGTAATATGGCTTTCCACTCATACATATAAAACATTTCCCCTCTAAAGAGTTCCTTTCTGAGAGAAAATGTACATAAAAATCAGAAGATTCATTATAATCTCAACTATATAACAAATGTTCATGCATTTGTATTTTTCAGTATTATAGAGAAAACTGGTTTCAGTGGAAAACTCTGAATCATCTATAACACACCCTCTGGGTTCCCAGATTTGGGCCCCTGCTCACTGTCTCTGAACTATCATGAATCTCTTTGTAAATTTCAGGAAACTAATAGACACACAAGCTCTGATGTATGATGGACATTTATTTGACTCATTTTCCTCTGGAAAAATTGGTTGGGGACTCCTATCTGCAAATTACATTGTCTCTTTTAGATTGCTCAGACTGTTAATTCTTACCAAATTTTCTATTTTTCTTTAATATTTGTATACAATTCTCTAAACTAATATTCCCCATTTTCCCCTTCCTGTCTGACTTGGCATCATCACCAGGAACTACACAGTCTCTGGGTCCAGATCCCTGTTGCGATTTAAGATCCTGTGCAGCTGGCCTTTCCCAAGGACCTGAAGAAACATCATAAAAACTTGATATAAATGTCAAAGCACTCAAGATCACTGTAAACCATGCTGAAATGCATAGATCAGAATTCTAACTTGATAAACCACTCTCAGGAACATTAAGGTTGAAGAAATTCATGCCTTGTATGATCAAGAACCAAGACTGGAGGATGTCACCAAGAGTTGAGAGCTTCAAAACACTGAGCTGTGCTGCCTGACCACCTGAGGTGCACACAATACTGGTTTCCAGAGGGGGTTGCATGCACAGTACTCAGAAGCAAATTCTATGTGCAAATTTCTCTCACATCTTAATTTCATTTGACAGGTGGACAAAGACACTTGCTTAGTAGCTAAAATTTTCTTGATCCCTTAAGATTTTCTTCATTTTTTAGGTTAATATAACTTGTAATTTTATATCAGTGTTTCTCTTTTTCACTTCAGGAATCCTTCTTTTGAAATGCCTGATCTCTAGGACACTAAAACTATTTAACCTTTGCCACCACCTCCCAATACCTCTCACACTTGATTTTACAGTGATGATGCTGTAGGGGAGACAACTTAATTTTCTCTCTACCCTTCATAATTCTTAACTGGACTTATTGTAGGGGAGGTCAAATGAGGGAGTCAGACTTCTTTCTGTCTAGATTTTTGGTCTTTAAAATAAAAGAATATGGACAAATAAAGAAGGCCAACAAACAAAAGCTTTATTTAGGGGAGGAAGTGAAAGTTTACAAAGAAAAGAAAGTATGCATCTTGGACAGTAGTGCAGATGGCCTTGGGTATGAGGATTATACTGGGAAAAGTTGGGCTGGCATTTCTATGGCTGAGATGTTGAGGAGAGAGGAGTCTTTAGTGAAGATTATTTGACAAGTTCCATCTTTTATGATAATTAAGTTATATAATAATACCATTCATTTTCTGAAACAAAAAGAAGAGCATGTGGGGGGGGCGGGGTCCTGATGAAATGAGACAGCCAGGAAAAGCAACTGAAACAAAGGTTACATTGTTATGACATTTCAATTGACAAGAACCCCAAACTAGGTCTTGTGACCCATGCCTGTCATTTCAGCACTCAGAAGGCTGAGGCAGGAGGATCTCACATGCATTTTGAGGCCAGTGTGAATTACATAGTGAGAGTCTCCTGGGTGTGGTGGCACATGACTTTGATCCCAGTACTTGGGAGGCAGAGGCCAGTGGATCTCTGTGAGTTTAAGGCCAGTCTGGTCTACAGAGTGAGTTCCAGGCCAGCTAGGGGTATATAGTGAGACCCTGTTTCAAACAAACAAAAAAAAAAAAACTATAAAGTTTTAGGGATTTAGCTATCATTGTTTGCCTGCCCCTACAAATGGAAATTTCCTCTATAGGTTCAAATTTCTCTTACAAAAGGGCAACTTTACCAAGTTAATTATGTGTCTGCATTTTCTTAAAATATCCATCTCAAAACAATCAATACGCCAAAGAGGTATACAGTGTGTGTGTGTGTGTGTGTGTGTGTGTGTGTTTATACAGGTGTGTTCTCCTATGTGTGTGCATGTGGGCATGTGGAGTCCAGAGGTCAAGATATCAGATTTTTTCCTTTATCACGCTCCTCATTTTTTTTTTGTGATAGGGTCTCTTAATGAACTTGGAGCTCAATAATAGAGAGACTGACTAGCCTGTAGGATCCTGTTCCTCACCCCCTACCCCAAGTACTGGGGTTATAGACCTGTGCTGGTTTTACACAAGTGTGGGGAATGCAACTCAGGTTCTCATGCATGTGCTGCAAGGACTTTACCCACATAGCCATCTCTCCAGCCCCACCCCCTGGCCCCAAGACGCAACTTTCAGGTAGCGTATTCTGATCTTCCATAGTCATATTTTAGGTTAATATGTCCTGAGCCCCAGCAATTTCAACAAAAATCCTGCAAAAATTATCCCCCCCAACTCAAAAGATTTATGATCACTCCATCGTTAAGCAGTTCAAGATGTTGGGGGACTGACCACATTGAATTGTCTCTGAACCTTGTGCCCTAGAAAGGAGTAACAGTTAAGCAGTACTCCATCTCTTTATATTCCAGGAAAAGAAAGAAGAAAGGACCACCATGACACTGACATGTCAAGATAAGACCTACCTCCACCTTTCTGCCTGGTTCCTCATGATCCTGTGAGACTCCATGCCCACCAGCGCCCCAGGCTATCTTGTTGATTTCCACCTCTGTAAAGACATAGCTGTTCTTCTTTGATGAAGAATTCAAGAACATTCTATCTGTAACAAAAACCTAAATAAAATAATCTCCTTGATGATTCAGTGCATTTTCTCTTTGACAGTATTTTTAAAGTTTACATAATGAACTTTATTATTCTTATAGTTTACAAGAATTTGAATGCTGGGTGTGGTGGCACACACCTTTAATCCTAGCACACTTGGAAGGCAGAAGCAGGTGAGTCTTTGTGAGTTTAAGGTTAGCCTGGTCTATATAGGGAATTTCAGGCCAGCCAGTGTTACATTGTGTTGTTGTGTGCGGGGGTCGCACTGGGTGGGCCTCTGGTTCTCCGCAGCTGCCGGGTGCTGGGAGCTACAGATCGGGCGGGTCTGTGACGGTGGGGAGTGCAGTTTCTGCGCCAAGGCAGGCTGCCGGGCGCTGGCGGCTCTGCGGATCGCTGCAAGCTGCCGAGTGGGCTGCGCCAATCTGCAGGGGGCTCAGGCTACTTCGCCTCGGCTCGTGGGACGGTGGCCACTCTTGGGGGCCTGGCAGTCTCTTCTCTTTTCCTCCTTTTATTTTCGGTCTAAGTCTTCACGTGGGACCGTTAAAGACAAAGAAGCAACTGAAGCTTTCTGGTCAAGGCTACTCCTTGATGTCAGCTGAAGGCTCTTTCGTCTTCCTAACGGACTCCGACAGCCTGCATGGGTGTAGACAAAGACCTTCTATCTATGCATCTTTCTAATACAAAAACCTGGTAACGCAGCAACCAGTTAAGAGTCACAAGGATGGTTGCCAGTCTCTTAAATCTGTGGGAAGGCTAGTGTTGGGGGCTAAAGCGGAATCTCCTGAGATTTTGATCTCAGGCATGTTCCCTTAAGAAACCAGCACTTCACCCTACTTTCCTTTCCTATATTAACACTGCTAGAAAAATCCCCAAAGTTCTAAGGGATCTTCACATAAGCCTTAAAGTCAGCTTCTAAAATAAACTTCCCTAATCGGTTTTGTTATCTTGCCCCCGGGGTACTCAAACCACAGCTAAAACCAGTTAGGTGAGAATTTAAATTAACTA
>NW_008360030.1:1159395-1213314 GCF_000622305.1 Nannospalax galili | reverse complement strand
TACACTGCTTCATACTGTGTGATTTTGCTGCCTAACTCCCTTCTTTGTTCAGTCCTGTGTTAGCTGTTTTGAGATGAGTGGAGAAGGCAGAATGACTTCAGAGGATTCATCACTCATCTCAGTCAGGTCCTGTTGGGGACCCCTGCTGTTTGGGTCGCAGTCTCTCCATGTCTGGATAGCCGCGAGACGGCTCCGCGCCTAATGGAGAAACTCCCCTTTCTCAGCAGGGTGCCTGCTGCTCTCCTCCTGGCTCACCTTTGAAGTGCCTGACACAGATGCCTTATCTAAAACATGACCTCTGGAATAGAAACTACCAGGTTTTAATCAGGCACTGTCTGACAGCCTGACTGATAGAAGCCCACCGCCTCACGTAAATGAAGCATCCTACAGAGCACCTATCAGCTGAGGCTTTTGCTACTGCCTCCACACTATAAACCTTCTAGTTTCACCCTAATAAAGTGGAGCTTTATCACTGAGATCATTGAACTTGGCTGATCTGTGTCTCACTGCGCCTGCGACCAGCCTGAGATTCAGTCTCCCCGGAGGAGCTGTCCCCCGTCAACATTCACTCACGAAGATTCTGCATTCACCATTCCTGCGCCTCCCCCGCCCTCGTGGTTTGGTGGCCAATGACCCACGAGCCGAGGGGGGGGCGCCCCGCAGCTAGCCTGAGCCCCCTGCAGATTGGCACAGCCCACCCGGCAGCTTGCAGCGACCAGCAGAGCCGCGCCCGGCAGCCTACCTTGGCACAGAACCTGCACTCCCCACCGTCGCAGACCCACCCGATCTGTAGCTCCCAGCACCCGGCAGCCGCGGAGAGCCAGAGACCCGCCCAGTGCGACCCCCACACACAACAACAGCTGGTGCCCAAACGTGCAGCTCCTGGAACATGCAGAATTCGTGAGTATCCCTTCCATCAGAAGGGCATCAGCAATCCCTTTCTCCTATCAGGAGTGGAGTATCCGTCCAATCAGGAGGACATGGTATCTCTCCCACCAGGAGAGCATCAAAAATCTCTTTTTCCTTCATCTCCCATCAGGAGATTACCCTTTCTCCTATCAGGAGTGGAGTGTCCGCCCAAACAGGGGGACATCGTGAGTATCTCTCCCACCAGGAGAGCATCAAAAATCTCTCTTTCCTTCATCTCCCATCAGGAGATTAAAAGGCAGCTTTGCCTCCAAGCTGCCCCACGTTGGGCGCCAGCTGTTGTGTGCGGGGGTCGCGCTGGGCGGGTCTCTGGCTCTCCGCGGCTGCCGGGTGCTGGGAGCTACAGATCAGGCGGGTCTGCGATGGTGGGGAGTGCAGGTTCTGCACCAAGGCAGGCTGCCGGGCGCTGGCGGCTCTGCAGGTCGCTGCAAGCTGCCGGGTGGGCTGTGCCAATCTGCAGGGGGCTCAGGCTAGCTGCGGGGCACTCCCCCTCGGCTCGTGGGTCATTGGCCACCAAACCACGAGGGCGGGGGAGGTGCAGGAACGGCGAACGCAGAATCTTCTCGAGTGAATGTTGACGGGGGACAGCTCCTCCGGGGAGACTGAATCACAGGCTGGTCAAGCTCCAGCCAAGTTTAGTGATACAGCTCCAGCCAAGTTCAGTGATACAGCTCCATTTATTAGGGGATAAACTAGAAGATTTATAGTGTGGAGGCAGTAGCAAAAGCCTCAGCTGATAGGTGCTCTGTAGGATGCTTTATTTACATGAGGCAGTGGGCTTCTATCAGTCAGGTTGTCAGACAATGCCTGATTATAAAAAAACCTGGTAGTTTCTATGCCAGAGGTCATGTTTCCGATAAGGCATCTGTGGCGGCTACTTTAAAGGTGAGCCAGGAGGAGAGCAGGAGGCACCCTGCTGAAAAGGGGAGTTTCTCCATCAAGCGCCGAGCCGGCTCGCGGCTATCCGGACATGGAGAGACTGCGACCCTAACAGCAGGGGTCCCCAACAACATTGTGAGACCTTGTCTCCAAAAAAAGGATTTAAATAACTCAAACTATATTTTTTTTGCGTGTGTGTTCCTTGAAGAAGCATTTTTTTTCTTTTATCAAATGATGTTTTTTCTTTGTGGAAGAAAAGAGATAATGTATTTTAAACCTTGTGTAAGTTACAACTATGGTTTAGACGTGGGTTTTCTCCCCAAAGTTTCATGTATTAGAAGCTTGGTCCCTAGTGTGATAACATTTAGGAGGTAGGGCTCCCAGGGTGTGAATAGGAGGTAATTAGATAATTAGATCATAGGGCACTACCCTCATGAATGAATTAGTCTTTCTCTAGAAACAATGTTAGTTCTCTCAAGACTGGGCAGGAGTGAGTTAAGTCTCACAACACTCCATTGATTTCCATAAAAGTGGGTTGCTATAAGGCCTGCCAGCCTCCCCTTTGTCTCTCTCACACACATGCCTGCTTGTGCTTCTGCTTTTCCACCTTGCATCGAACAGTGTGACTTCACTGGCCCAAATGAGCAGATGCTAATGCCATGCTTTATAACTATGAACCAAAATAAACTTCTCTTCCCAATACCCTCCTCCTCCTCCCTCCCTCCCTCCCTCCCTCCCTCCTCTTCCTCCTCCTCCTCTTTCTCCTTCTTATTCTTCATCTCGGGCCAACTCAGGCTTGCTTCAAACTCACAGTCCTATTGCCTCAGCTCCACAAATGCTGGGATTACAGACATGTACCACCATACGCAAATTAACTTTTCTTTATAAAGTATCCAGCCTTGGGTATTTTGTCAGAGCAACACATAATGGCTTGAGAGAAATAACTTACATACAATTTTTTGGTTGATGGCAATAGTTGGAGGTATTATTTCTATGCAAGAATGCAGGCACAAGGACATAATACTTCATTGTACTGATCACTCAGCATTATTTGTGCCTCCTTTTAGGCTCTCCTAGTTATCAGGAGTTAGAGATCTGGGAACCTCATTTGCCAGACTCCCACATCAGCAGGATTGTGGATGAATTCATTTTAGTCTTTCCTAATGAAATGCATGTTTCCAAGATTTTGGAAGGCAGAGAACAGGTGCCAGTAGGTGGATCTACAATCCTAGCATTTCTCTGCCAAGCTATGAGCATCAGGGGCAGTCTCCTGCAATTCCTTGCCTAGACAGCAGACGCAATGTTGTCAGTCTCTCAAAGCTCACAGCAAGCCTGAGGGCTGGCAGTGACCATTCCTCCTGTATTTCCAACAGTCATGTAAGCAACATGTTTCTGTGTCATCACCCATTTTGATTAAAATACTAAGTTATATCTGCTTTGACTCTCAGTATTAACTTTTAAATCTTAAGATTTATTTTCATTAAATTATGTATGTATGAGTGCAGGTGCCCGTGGATGCCAGAGGCATTAGATCTCTTGGAACTGGACTTATAGGTGGTTGTGAGCCACCCAGTGTGGGTGCTGGGAACTGAACTTGTATCCTCTGCAAAAGCAGCTAGTGCTCTTAACTGCTGAGTCATCTCTTCAGCCCCTGCTTTGTGGTCATAACTCTGTAGAGCTTGGGGGTATCCAATGTTACAAAACTTGTGAGCAAAGACCTAAACTTTTGATCCAGTTCTATTTTATTCCATAGCCAATGTTTTTTTAAAACCTATACATGGTACCAGAATGTGCCACCCTAAAATTGCATCTTTATCACATGAATTATTTTAGCTAAAAGTAATTAGGAATCAGCAGATGCAGAAAAAGATCTACCTTACCCTAGGTACCTAAAATATTGTATAAAATTGTCCTTCTTAAAAAAATTATACTGTAAAGAAATTTTCTATTTAAAAGTATCTCATATCAAGAAGAGATAACTCTAGGAAACAATTCTATTTTAAATTTTATTATTTTTATTTTATGTGTATGAGTATATTGCCTGCATGTATGTAAGTGTACACATGTTGTACAATGCCCACAGAGGTCAGAAGAGGGCATCCAATTCCCCTGGAACTGGAGTTATGGATGACAGTTGCTATCTGGGTGCTGGGAATCAAACCCAGATGCTCTGCAAGAGCAGTCAGCACTCTCAACCACTGAGCCATCTCTCCAGCCCCACTCTCTGTAGTTTTAACTTATGATGTTTAATATACTAAGTGAAGTAACACAGACTCATCAAAACAAATGACGAATGTTCTGCCTTGTTTGTGGATCCTAGCACCAAATCCTTTTATATTCCATGTTCTTTTAATAAGATGATGCTGTACACCAGTCTCTTCTGTGTGAAATAACTAACACCATCTCAACTTCAGCTGTGCCTGCTTACTAACCATCTCAATTGAGCTTGTTGACAGTTGTGCTCCTTCATTAAAGGAGGGGCAAGCAGGGTCAGTGGACCCTCACCAGAGTATCCAACCACTCTTCCCAGCTAACTGCATGTAATTTGGCCCTAATCACACATGGTCTCCTGGATTTGGGGAGGGCTAAAGTATATAATCTGGAGAAGGCTAGGAAGAGAAGGCTTGATCTAGTGAGCATACCCCCTGGTCACTCATACACCTCAGCAACCCCTCAGTCATCTCTGTAAGTAAGTGCAGAAAATTCATTGGTTCCCCAGGAAAACTTTAATTAAACACTGGTTTGACACTAGAACCTTAAAAGGGAATAAGCATTGCTTAGTATGCTCAGGAGAAGAATTCGAACAACAGATGGAAAATTTATTTGTTAATATTATTATGTCTCATAATTATTAAAAAAGAAAATGAGAATAAAGGATGAGACAAAAATAATATACACATAATCTTAAAATGTCTATGGTCATAGTTTAGTCAACCAGTTTAAGGAACAAAATATATATCTAGTCAAAGTTTATCTGAGAATATTTGGTTTTTTACCCAAGCCTTATCTGCATAGCACATGGTAATTAAAAGTACCAGACTGGTGAAACTAACCTTATTGGATCTTTAACAGCCATAGTTTGAGGCCTATACTAATGTGCTCAGAGGGACTTAACGGACAGTTTTTGCCCTTTGCCTTCCAAGGTCGACTAAGTTCCAGGGGACTATGGAACATTTCTCAAAATGTCCTGTAACTGTGCTGAGTCACCTGTCCTGTTGTTCAGGGAGGACATGGAGACCCCACAAGATGGACTTGAACCACTGTCCAGTCTACAAAGAGGAGGATCAACTCAGAGGAAACATCTCATTCATGCTTCCAAGTGAAGCCAGACATTGCCAAGAAGGACCATTGACTTATCTTCACATAGATGGAACTAGTAAAAGAAAGGAGCCAGGAGCTCCTCCCAAGCCCATGTGACCCCTGAGGAACAGACCCTCAATGATCTTAAGTGTAAAAAGAAATTGACTTATTTGGGCCTACTTTATGCTCTTAAATGCCCAAAAGGAAAGTATAACCAAAGAGTAAAGTCATCAGTATATTTCTTTAAGAGTTCAAAGGATTACATTTCCCAGACATTACGCTTAAGTCCATATAAAATATTATTTAGACAATTATTTCTCACTGATGATTTTGTTCTTAGCCATAAAGTACTGCTCAGATGTAAGACTTCAAATCTTGGTCTGCAATACTGTAGTGCCCACCTGTAGCTAAGGGACATAACCCACTATTGTTCTAAAATGATGGCTAAATTTGTTTTCTCCCGCTACCTAGAAGCCTTTGAAAGGGAACCAATACTGATTCTAGCCACTCCAACAGCTATCAAAGTGCTTGAAAACAAATCCTGAGTCCATTACTCTCGAGTCCAGCCTTGGCAGACAAAAGAAGAATGACAAGGAACCCAATAGAGGGATGCTTTTGGAAGCTCTCGTTAAGAAATCCCAGTGGACTCTGATATGAACATTTGAAATTTGCCCTGTTCTGACTTTTTTCTGGTTCTCTTTCTAGAACTTGTAATGCTAACTACTCTTGCCTTTACTTCTCCTTTACATCCCCTATTCACTAGTCAAGGACACTCTTTTCTCCCTACAGATAAGAGTTATACAAATTTGGGAGTCTTTTAGATAGACCCACTGAAGGGGTACTCCAATTGCCTCACCCTGTGTCCCTGTTCAGCATGGAAGAAGCCAGAGTGGTCTGCACATCCTGATTCCCTATTGATAATTTGGGTAACCTCCTCAGAGGATGGTGTGATAAGAATAAGAGGTAGAAATTGGCTAGGCAGTTAGTGTAAAAAGACCCCAAAGAAAAGTAGCCAGTTTCTTAGCCAAAAGTCAAAATGTCCTTGGACCTCTTAACAACATACTTTGTTCCAAAGGCCAAAAGAATGTCAAAACTATTTGGGAGCTCTTATTTAATCCCTAAAAGATTTTAGGGTTACCTCTTCAGAGCAGGGAATGTTAGAGTAGCAAAAAGCCCAATTTTTAAAAAAAAGGAAAGATGGGCTGGAGAAGGCTCAGCGTTAAGAGCACTGACTGCTCTTGCAGGGGACCTGGATTCCATTCCTAGCACCCACATGGCAGCTACAAACCATCCTTAACTCCAGTTCCAGAGGAATCCGAAGCCCTCTACTGTTCTCCGCAGCATTGCACGACACGGGTGCACTCACATACATACAGGCAATACACTAGGAAGGAAGGAAGGAAAGAAAAAGAAAGAAAGAAAGAAAGAAAGAAAGAAAGAAAGAAAGAAAGAAAGAAAGAAAGAAAGAAAGAAAGAGAAAGAAAAAGAGAATACATGAAATTGTCAGAAAAACGTGATGGGGAGATATGGGAGGTGTTGGAGGGGAGGGAGTGGGCATGGATTTGATCAAAATACCTTATATGCATGTATGAAATTCTCAATAAAGTTTTTTTAATATTCAAGTAGGAAATTGAGACTCAGTGATATCGATGGTTTCGTTCAAGAAGTAACAAAGTAGGTAAGAACTCAGTTTATGAACTCCCCCATACACATGGGCATTTATTAAGGCTTCATGGAAAGGGAGAGAGACTGCAGTGGTATAAAGGGGGAAAAGGAAATAATAGGGTAGGTAGAGTTAAGAGGGGTAGAGAATGGGAGGGCACGAATATGGGGAGGGGTAACTAACACTAAAGGTTTTTAGAAAAAGCCGTATGGAAACCTACCACTCTAAAAGCTTCTTAAAGTATATACATATACATTACAAAAAGAGATTAAAAGGAGTTACCTTATAACAAGAATTTACCCTATTAGATACAATAAACTAGCAAAGTAAAAGCCCAATGCCAGGAATGGACTCCCTTTCTTGAAGCTGTTGACCAGGAGTCCCCTAGACATTCAAACAATACTGGCCATTGTCCCTGTTCTTGATTACCCACCAAAACTTCATGGTAAGACCTTATTTTTGAAGGCACTACATACATGAGCTGTAGAACAAACAAGGATAAGTTAAGCTGGTACTGACTTCAAAACTTCATCTCTACTGGCTAGCTTTCATAGTGCTGTAAGGAGGAGTGCTAGAGGAGAAAATTAATGATCAACCTCACCCAGCTGTGAACCCTGCAAGCTACAACAACTAGCCTGAAAAGATATGCCCACTGATGCAATAGTGGCATGAGTAGTATTGGAGTAACCAACCACTTTCTCACTGATGGAGCCCATACCCAAAATAGATATATGGCCTAGGAACCTGAGGCTAGACAGATCACAGGCCATTGGGGAGAGCCTAATACGATTATTCTGCAAAATAGATATTAAACTGACTACTAAGGACTTACTGTTGTTACCTATAGATTGATGCATCTCTCAACTCTCAGAAGAGGAGCTTCTTTATGCAGCAGATGGTGATTATCACAGAGACCCCAAACTGACCAACATGCAAACAATAAGAGTCTGAAGACTGTTTATCCCTGAATAGGACACCTATATAAAATTTCTGCCTCCCAAGAATGAGGGATCATTGAAGAAGAGGGGGTGGAAAGATTGTAAAAGCCAGAGGTGGACCACAAGAAAACAGAGCTTTTCAGACAGCTGTGCTGTTATTCATATGAATTCACAGCAATGGTGACAGCATGCACAACACCCACATGAGCTCAAGTCAAATGAAATCCCAGCATAGACATGGGGAAGTAGGTAAGAAACACAATCTTACCTGAGGTACTGTTGGCAACTGATGGCTGCTGGGATGGGGAGAGTCAGTATTTTTTAATAGTGAGACTCTTGGTAGGTTGACCAGGCTCCAGTGAATGGAATCACATTGAGGGGCATTTGATGATAGAATGTCATAGAGTACATGAAATTGTAGGTGGTAGTAAGGAGGGCACAGTTAGGGGAGGGGATCTAAATGTAATGTATGAAATTCACCAAGATTTAATAAAAAACTCAGTAAATCTGATTCTGAGATCAACTATTATCCATGGACATTTTTCTTTTTCTTTTTTTTCTTTTTTTTTTTTTTTTTTTTGGTGTTTTTGAGACAGGGTCTCCCTGTAGCCCCAGCTGGCTAGGGACTTGCTATGTAGACCAGGCTGACCTTGAGCTCATAGATATCCACCTGCCTCTGCCTCTTGAGTGCTGGGACTAAAGGCATACACCACCATGCCCAGCACCATGAACATTTTGCAACATGAGACGATCTCATGTCAGATACTGTACTAGACACTGGAAATACTATGGGGAGATTGGACAGGTTGTGGCAGTGGCAGTGTGGAAACACAGCTCAGCACTGTTTCCAATAACCCAAGGCGGTCCTGCAACCATTCAGAAAATGCTGGAGCCTTGACTATGCCACAGAAAAGAATTTTAGTTTGAGTCAGAAAGAAGCAGGGTTGTTGAATTTATTTAACAGAGATAAGGGATAGCACTGATTTAAGTGGAGGGAGGGAGGTTCATGTGCCAAGGTGCATGGGGGAGATATCACAGGGTCCCACCTCAAGATGAAGGAGGGAGGGACGGAGGGAGGGAGGGAGGGAGAGAGAGAGAGAGAGAATTGGGTGCAGGCTTCTTAAGAGGAAGAGTCATTTCCCAGTGCCTTGACAATAGCCATATATACAACTTTGTAGCTTTTGAAGTTACATTGCCCGAAAGATGTTTTTCAACCTTGTTTAGAGATTATTTCTCTCAAGAAATTTCTTGTGGTCAGAGAGATGGCTCAGGGGTTAAGAGCACTGGCTGCTCTTGCAGCAGACCTAGGTTCGATTCCCAGCACCTGCATGGTGGTTAACAACCATCTGTAATTCCAGTTCCAGGGGATTCGATTACCTCTTCTGACCTCTGTGGGCATTGCACAACACAGGTGCACATACATGCATGCAGGAAATACATTAATATAAATAAAATAAAAATAAAATATTTTTTAAAAAGAAATTTCTTTTTGTAAGTGGAATTGTAAGGTGGTTTTAAAGGTGCATTATTTGGGTTTAGTGATGAGAGAAGAGTGTTGATCCAGCTAAATTCAAAGGCCACAACATTTGGGCCATAAGTAAGAAGAAGCCATTTTTTTATAGCATCCTTATTTGGGTTCTCTCCTTGAAAAGGGACTACTGACTCTGCAGGCAATCTTGTTGTGTTGATGTTTCTTACTCTCAAGCATCAGAAAAAAAAGCCAGATTCCAGAGTGAGGGGCTTCTTTCCCTTCCCATGTCCCCTTAACTGTCTAGATCATTTGATTGGTCCACAAATTAAGTTGAATAAAACAGGTTACTATGAGAAAAACTATTTTCAATATGAAAATATGCACAAGACTTTCAGAAAAATGTGAGACTTGGGCCAGTGAGACAGCTCAGTAAGTAAAAGGAATCTGCTATCAAGTTTGATGACCTGAGTTCAATCTCAGGGCCCTTATTGTAGGAGAGAACTGACTCCTTCAAGTTGTCCTTTCACCTCCACATGTGCACTGTAGCATGTTTGTATGCACGTTCACACACAAATAAATAAATAAATAATAAATGCAAAAAATATGATAATTGAATAAGTGGCCAAAGGAAGCTTATATATAACTCTGAACATGTGTTCAGGAAAGGAACAAGTATTATGGTTGAGATATGGTTAGAACATGACTCCTAAACTTCCATCACATGCTACAAGTTTGGTCTCCAGTGTGGCAACATTGGAAGATGATGAAACCTTTAAGAAGTGGGACCTAGAGGCACATAGTTAGAGCATTATCTATTAATATACCTCTCAGGGGACTGGATAGTCTCCTGTGAAAATGGGCTGTTATAAGTTCTACTGTCTCAGCTCATTCTTGGCTTCCTCTTACACACAGTACCACCACTGGGATGCCATCTGCCACACAGCCCTCACCAGAGTCAAGCAAATGCCAACATCATGCTCAGAGCTTTGAGTTAAATAAATTTCTTCTCCATGCATTACTCAGAATTGGGTATTTTATTATAGCAACAAAAAATGGACTGAGACATGGAGAAATGTTAGCAACAAATTATGGGAAGGGGAGGAAAACAAAATGCATGGTGGATGCAGTTGATTCAGAGTAGTTCTCTTCCTTGTACAGATACCTTTACTAATGAAGGCTTCTTTTAGACATACTAATTTCCTTTACAGTAAGAGATGAGAAATAAAGAGCTTTTCCTAGATTAGCTGTTCATTTTTTCTTTTTTCTTTTTAGCTTTAAATAATCAATAATTCAAAGTGATATATTTTGAGGTGACATGTTCCAAACTCTTTCAAAATCAAGTTTACAACCTACTTAAAGTCCTGCTCAAAGTACCTTCAATAGATTCCCATTTTAACAGAAATAAAAGCGAAACACCTTTCTTTGGCCTAACGGAGCTCTTGATGTGTGTCTCTGAATCACCAGCAGCAACATCACTTGTGAAATATATTCTCAGACTTATTCCAGACTCAGAACGTTTAGGGATGGACCCCTCAAACTCATGCTTTAACAGGCCCTCTTGGTGAGTTCAATGTTTTTTCGAGTTTGAGAATCATCGGCCTACAACATCCCATCAAGTCTGGCCCTTACATTTCTGACCTCATCTTGTCCAATTTCATCCTTGATACATTTCACTGAAACTACTCTGACCTGCATCTTGAATAGTATAAGCTGATGCTTAACACAGGAATTTTCTTACTTGCTGTTCCTTCTGCCTGGAATACACTTCCTGAGAAATTGATATTGGTATGGACTGTGCCTTTTACAGTTGTCAATTAAAATGTCATCTCTTCAGGGAAACCTTCTACAACCCTTGCTCTAAAGCCACTTTCTTCGATCTACAGTCTGAATAGTTTCTGTTTTATTTTTCTTTGAGACAGTGTCTATGTAGCCCAGGCTGGCCTCAAACTCATGATCCTCTTCCTGTCTCAGTGTCCTGCATGTGGAAATTACAAGTATGACACCATGACTGGATCTTTTTATTTTTTAACTAACAGTTTTCATCACTGTCTTTCTCTACCCTCTTTCAGTAACTGGGGCCTGTGAGTTGAAAATGACAAAAAACATTAACAAGAGAAAAAAACATATACATTTAATTGATGTCTTTAATTTTATATACATATATGAAACCCCAAAGAGGCTATTAGACCAAGTGGGTTTATACAGCATTCTAACAAGTGTGATGAATTAGAAATAATCATACAAAAGAAAGGTAGTTTGGGATAGTAAATTGTAAGGAGGTAAAATGAATGGTGGATATGGATGCTTAGTAAGATTTGTTATGCAGACTCAAGTCCATGCAGTCTCCCTGTGCAAAAAGTCATTCTCTTTCCAGGTATAGTGGTATACACCTTTAATTCTAGCACTCAGGAGGTAGAGGCAGGTGTATCTCTGTGAGTTTGGGGCCAGCCTGGTCTATAAAACAAGCTCCAGACCAGCCAGGGATACTTAGTAAAACCTTGACTCAAAAACCAAAAATCATCTTCTTGGTTGAAGTGAGGGAAAAAACTTTACAATTAAAAATTTATTCCCTGATTTTAGGCAGAAGATGGGAAGGGGAGGGAGTTCCTCCTGTGTCTGAAGTTTCTTGATTGCTTCTAGCTCAAAACAATCTGTATGCCAATATAGCATGTTTAGGGGTAGTGCATCCTTTAAATTATCTTACATAATTAGCTCTACTTCTTAAATCTTTCTATCTTACATACATGCACACATGCATTAGAATATAAATTCCATAAACATGGAGACATTGTATAACTGGCTCAGAAACTTTGTCAAATTAACAGGCCTGTATCACCTTTGTCCCTGCCCAAGCACACCCCCAGGAATGACTCTCACCTTAAGTAATGCACAAAAGCATATTGCCACAAATTGCTTATTGTTAAAAGGCAAAAATATGTGAAAGAAATTACAAAATAAATGACATTGAAAAAGACAGAAGTGAGACATGGGGGTTATGCCTATATCCCAGCACTTGGGAAGCTGAAGCAGGAGGATCAAATGCTTAAGCTCATTCTGGGCTACATAGGAAGATCAAAGCTACCTTGGGCTACATAGTGAGACCTTGTCCAAACAAACAAATGAAAGAGTTGTCTCCAAATGTCAATAGTGCTGAAGTTGAGAAACTTCTTGAATTGAAAAAGTCACTTCTAAAGAGAAGTTGCTATGTGTCCTAGTTTGTTTCTGTAGTTATACATATCATGATGAAAAGCCATTTAAGTAGGAAAGGATTTATTTGGCTTATACATCCAGATCACACTCCAACATTAATGGAAGTCAGGAAGAACTCAAGGCAGAAACCTGGAAGCAGGACCCATGGAGGAAGGCTCACTCACTGGCTTATGCTCAGCTAGTTTTCTTATATAGCCTAGGCCCACCTGCCTAGGGATGGTGCTGCCCACAGTGGGCTGGGCCCTCCCACATCAATCATCACTCAAAACAATCTCTCACGAACATAGCCATAGGCCAATCTAATTGAAACCATTCTTTAATTGAAGTTCCCTCCTCTGAGGTGACTCTATGTTATGCTCAGTTGACAGTTAAAACTAACCAGGACAATATGTATATTTCAAATTTGAGGGGACAAGAAAAATTCTGGGGGCTGGAAAGATGGCTCAGCAGTTAAAGGCACTAGATACTCTTGCAGAGGACCCAAGTTTGATTCTCAGTACTCACATGGCAGCTTACAACCATTAGTAACTCCAGTTCCAGGGGAATCTGATGCCCTCTTCTGACTTCCGTGGGCATTGCAGGACATGGGTGCACTTTCATACATGCAGGCAATACACTCATACACATAAAATAAAAATAATATAATATTTTTAAAAGAAGTATTCTGAATCAATTAAGCTTATTTTCCAGCTTTGGGTAGTACTTTTTCCCACACAGGTCATTGCCCCATTGTTATATACCTCAATAAACCTATTTTTTTTTCTTAAAAACAAAAACAAAACAGAAACTTGTTTTCTTCCTTTGAATTTACCTTTACTGAGCCTTTCATTCAACAAGGTCTCTTTCATTCTAATGCTCTTCCAGAATCATACCGTTGTCACTGTCATTGTCATGGGGGGGGGGTGCAGCAATAGCATTGTTACTCCATGCTTTGCTCTTATAATTCACTCTTGATATTTCACTAGATTTAGTTTTTCTCAGTGTGAAGTTATTGATCTGCACAGTTTGTGTGAAATGGGCTTATAACTGCTTTTGATTTATCCAGGCCTGTGCTCCTTGGAAAGGTATTATCATTATGTTATTTCAAGGACATTTGCATGGGAGATGGAACAGTGGTTTCTATTTCCTTTAAAGATTTCCCACAAGCCATCCCCCAGCCTCTAAACCCACTCCCCAAATGCATTGATTTCACATTAACTACTCTTCTAGACAGGCAATCTTTACCAATGCAGGGATGGTAGGCAGAATACCATCTGAGTCAGGAGTCATCTTCAGGAGCACTCTGAAGGAAACAGAAATCCAGGTACTAACTCCAAGTAGTTAGTTGGCACAGCAAGTGTGAACCGCTCCTTTAGTTTCCTTCCTAAATTCTAAAGAGAAGCCTCTGTAATGCCTGCTGTCCTCAGTACTTATGAATTGATCGGCAGTTGTATTTTTGTCTGAAAAGACCCTACAAGTGCTGACCCTGAGAAGTCCAGATCTCAGGGGGAGGAAAAGCAGAAACCTGTTCTGGAGAGAAAAGACTCTGCTCAGTGCCCAGTTGTTTTTCCTAAAAGCCCTTCATGCCCCTGTCCACCTAAGATGGAAATTTGAGACAGAAAAGTGTCTTCTATTGTTCTCTGGTCCTGCTCTGAATAAATCTGTTTCCTTTTACTAATTTCTGTTTCCCAGGTTTTCTATAAACAACTGATCTGTGCAGACCTTAGATTCCAGGAACACTATCAACCAGCTCTGCTCACCACAGCAACTTCATAAAGCCAGCTAGCTACATCAGCACCTAAAAAGTAAAGGAAGCCCTATCCTGTTTTGAAATACATTCACACAAAGGCCACACAAGTCCCTTTGTCACATTCAAAACCTGTCCTAAAATACTGTGATTCTTTTTGTCACTAGGATTCTATTGTGTAGGCTGCTTTTTTTGTATAAAATAGAATTCTGGATCCTATCCAAGGCCCCCACATCTCCAAAGCCTGTATCTAATCTGCATAAAGAGAACTGCTATCTTGAAAGAGAGCACCTTGGATGGGGAAAGAACAGGATGCAGTATCACGTGGTTTCTGTCCCCAGGGCAGGGATTTGCGTCAGTGCCTGCAAGGCCCACGGTAATGCATGTTCATTATTCATCAGCTCACACCAGGCAAGAATTGGCACAGAAAGCCATAAACGTGACTGTAATTCACAGGACAGCTGTGAAGTCATAATCATATATAATAACACCTTGTAATAATGCTGCCCCTGCCAACCTTAGGTGCCTCTGGTGCTTCACAGGCCTGTTTGTGCTCAGCTCCTGCTTCCTCAATCAGCACTGAGTTTTCTCACCTCCGCACAGGGAGAGAAATATTCTCCTGATTGTTCTCGAGCCAACCCTTCAGACTAGTGGGTCCTTGCATTTGTCTTTTATTGCTGAGGAAGGAATTGCCAATACTGATTTCTATATTAGCTCACTGTGTGTAGGCCAGAAGTTGGTCACCACATGGCTTATTCTCAGCTCAGGGTATCACATGGTTGAAATCAAAATGTTGACTTGTCTGTTTTTGTCTGGAGACCATCTAGAAGAAATCTACTTCCAAGTTCATTCTAACTGGAGGCATTAGTAAAGCCCTCTTTCAAGTTTGTCTGTAAAGGCTCTTGAGACAGGTTTAACTGAGGGAGGACATGCACAAAAAAGGTCTGAGAAGACCGGCAGAGATTGGAATTATGCAGCTACAAGGCAAGGAAAAACGAGAGCAAGTGAAGCTACCTTAAAGTCAGAGGAGGAAAGAAAGGGACTCTCCCTTAAAGACTTCAGTGAGAGCATGGCCTTGCTGCACTTTGGTTTCTGGCTTCCAGCTGCCAGAACTATGAGTGTTTCTGTTGCTCATAGTCATCTAGATGATGATATTTTGTTATAGCGGCCCTAATAAACTACTACCCCCACCCCCCAAATTTGCTCTTGGAGAAACTTTTTCATCTCTTAAGGTGAAACTTCAGTATCCCTTCCTCAGGGAAGCCATTCCCAACTAAATCAGATCCCCCATAAAGATTTTCATTGTACGTTTCCTTCAGAGCACATATGACACTTCCTAATGACATTCATGTGCATGTCCACATAGAAGGTCCTACAGTTTAATCTTGAGGCTTCTTTATTCACATTCACTTCCAAGGCGACTGCATCTCATTTCAAGGCTTTAATTACTATCTCTATGTTGCCAGATCTCACATTTATGCCTCCCTTAACTATAGATATGTATATCCAAAGGCCTATTGGAAATCTATATTGCAGTATCTGATAGAGTTTTGTTGCTGTAAGTGAATACCACAAACTAGATAGCTTATAAAGAATAAAGATTTAGGGGCTAGAAAGAGGGACTCAGCTGTTACGAGCAAGAATTGCTCTCGCAGCGCTCATGTCAGGTGGCTCACAACTCCAGCTCCTGGAGATATGACACTCTCTTCTGGACTCTGTGGGTAACTACATTCATATATGCGCATTCTTCCCTACACACATATGCACACAACTAAAAAGAAAGTAAAAAGTAAAAAAGAATAGTGGTTTATTCAGCTCACAGTTCTGGGGTCTGGCTGCTCTAAGGTCATAGGACTGCATCTGATGAACATCTTTTTGGTGGTGGGTACTCTGCAATCTGGCAGCACAGAGCATCACCTGTGTAGAGGGCTGCACAGAAGAGAGAGTCAGACTGGTTTGTATAACAAACCCACTTTTGAGATAACCTATTGATCCACTAAGTCACTCGTGGATTAATGAGGGCTCTATCTCATGACCTAACGATTTATTAAAGATACTACCTGGTCCTACTTTTTCTTTTGGTCCCATTTTTTTGTGTGCTTGGCATTTTCATGTTTCTTTGGGGGAGGGGGTTATTGTATGGATTTTTCAGACAGGGTCTTGCTATGTAGTTCAGGTTGGCCTGGAACATGTGATCCTCCTGCTGGGATTACAGGCATGTGCCACTGTGCTCAGCTTGATCCCATTTTTAATACCTCACAGTGGAAGTTAAACTACTTTTCTTTCTTTTTTAAGAAATATCTTTTTTGTAAAACAAAAGAAATATCTTTTAAAAAAAATTTTATGCGAATGATGACTTGCATGCATGTAAGTGCACCAGGTACGTACAATGCCCATGGAGGGCAAAAGAGGGTTTGATGAAACTGGAGTGATGAATGGTTGTTAGCTACCATGTTGGTGCTGGGAACCGAACCCAGGTCCTCTGGAAGGGCAGCCAGAGCTCTTTTAAAAATATTTTGTTATTATTTTTATTTTACATATATGCGTATATTGCCTGCATGTAGGTAAGTGCACCCGTGTCGTGTCATGTCGTGCAATGCCTGCGGAGAACAGAAGAAACTGTTGGATCCCCTGGAACTTGAGTTACGGACAGTTGTTAACATGACAGTTGCTAGCTGCCATGTGGGTGCTGGGATTCGAACCCAGGTTTTCTGCAACAACAGTCAGTGTTCTCAACTGCTCAACCATCTCTCCAGCCCCGCAGCCAGTGCTCTTAACTGCAGAGCCACCTCTCCAGCTACTGGAGGTTAAGTTTTAACATGAATTTTAATGGAGAAATTCAAACCATAGCAGAGTGTTTTGTTTCTTGATATAGATGCAGGTTATAAGTACAGCCACTTAGCAAACATTTAATGAGCACTTTTCTGATAGAATGTGATGGTTTAATTAGAAATTATCTTTAAAGTGAAAATAACGAAGTCCTAAGACAAACCTGCTTTTGCCCTGATACCTGCTCCCTGTACCATTTTCTCAGTCTGGGTATCTGACAACACCCTTCATCCAGCTGCTCAGGGTAGAAACTCTGCAGACATCCTTGACTTCTGAGACACCCAGGCCCAAGTCATCAATTCTGCCTTGCCTTCAAAATATATCCAGAATTATGACCACTTATCGCTTTCCAGTGCAAGCCACCATTCTGTCCTTCTTTTTTCCCTCTTCCTTTATCCACCCATTCACAACAGCGCAGCCCTGACCCTCCTCCATCACCCAATCTCATCTCCTCTGCTTTCTCCCTTACTCCACGCCACTCCCCACCTTGCTATTCTGCAAACGTGTCAAGCATAATTCCAGCCTTTATACTTGTTATTCTCTCTACTGGGAATGCCCTGCCCCCAAATATCTGTCTAGTTCATTCCCTCCCTTTCTTAGAGTCTCTGCTCAAATATCACTGTCTCAGCAAGACCTTTTCCAATCACACAATAAAAATAGCATCTCGCCTCTCTTCTCACCTCTCTACCTCTCCCAGCACTCCCTAACTCCCTTTTTCCCAGCACTTATTCATTGTCTGACTATACATCTGCTAGAATGTAATCTCTCTGAGACTAGAGATCATCTATTTTGGTCTCCCTTCTGTCCATAGGCCTGTATCAGTACCCAGCACATGGAAGGTCCTCAACGAGTAGATCAACTCAGAAGGCAGGTTTAACCGAGGGCTATATATGTATGATGAAACAGCCTTGAGATAATTGAAAGGGAAGCAATTTTTCTGGTATATGTGAAGGGGCAGAAATCAATAATATCTCACAGAGGGTTGGAACATGTAGAAAATGAATAGGATTTCCATTCTCTGAGAACAGAGTGTATTTCACAATTCTTCTTGAAGTTTTGTTCATAACCCTGCCTCGATCTGGTTTCAGTTTATTCTAAGCCTGTGCCTATAGAAAAGTACAGTTTTTGACTACTGTCTTGAATAGTAGGTTCTTTTATAATAAAACTAGATTAACTAAAACAAAACCTAGAACATTTATAAACATATCTATTCAACTAAAATAAGATTTTAAAACCTATAACACTCTAAAACCACACCAAAGTGACTTCTTTAATTTCACATAAGCTTCATTGTATGTAACATGTAAATAACAGAAAATGGAACCTCAACATTTATTTCTATATGCCTGATTGAAAGAAAAGGAGAAAAATATAATATTGAATGACTCTAAAGCAAAGTCTTCTGATAAATTTGATAAATTATTACCTCAAAACCTTACACTATTGAGTGGCCAAATGGGGTGACAATGAGGCAATATTGCTCACAAGACGAAACCAACTTTCTGATGTTCTAGTTCGGTTTCACCACTTATTTGTTGAGGCAGTTACTGGGTCCCATTTAATCTACACTAGTTACAAAGTCAATCCCTGCTCTCATGTTCTAGCTGTAGGAGGTAATGCATTTGGAATTAAATCAAGTAGTCATTACAGAAACTTGAAATCCTGGTGCAGAAAATCACATACTTTCCCAAGGTAATTTGAGATTCAGAAGGAAGTTCTTTTAATTGGTAAGGATTCTGCTCTTGCTGTCTACACCCTTCACCATGGGTCACTCTTTATCCTCTTATGTTCTTCCCACACAGAATTGTGGAATGTTTCCATCTATCATATTCAAATGTTAAATTAATCAATTTGGAAACCCAGTAAATGGGTTGTGAATCTGAGAATCCCTATGATATCCAAATAAATTGAAGGATATCAGTTCGCACTCAAGAAAGCCAAAGTAAAATTATGCACCCTTTCTTTCCTAATTCATTCTCATGTGGCATGGGGGCGGGGGGAGGTCCACTTCTTCATTCAATGACCGTGATGGGTGTTATAATACCATAATACCAACATTAATATCAAACAGAGGATACTTCTTTTTTTCCTTCTGCTTCAAGGACAGCATGCAGCAGCCTGACACCACACTGAGGAGTTATATATATGCAGCTATCACTGTCACACTAGTTAACCTTAAGGAATTACTATGGGAATGCTTATGCCCCATCAAGCACTCTTGACCTGTAGCCTAGATATTCTGTGCCTGCCTCAGTTGAGCTCCCAGGAAAGTGCATCTCTTTTTGCACCCCAAGACCTGCACATCTGTAATAAATTCCAAACCAAGGAGACTTAACTGTCTTACTTTCCCAGTGTTTAGATTTGAACTGAGATCTTTGAAACCTGGAGTTTTCTTCATTATTCCATTAGCTTAGAAATTCCAAATATTTTAACCCAGGTATATCACATGGATAACTTTAACACAGGAAAAAAAAGGCATAGGGGGATCTTGGATACCAATAAGCACAAGGCAGTACAAGGAGCTTCAGTGTGTCGAACACTCATTCTAGAACTTCTGGCATGGTTCCAGAGGCTGCAAGTCAGAACAAGACTCTGAGGATCTACAGTCCTCATACTTTACCTGGTCTAGCAATGCCTGGCAAACTTGAAGTCTTCATTGCTGGAGTAAAGGCTATGCTCAGAAAAGTGCAGCATTCAGCTTTGCAGCAGAATGATGTGGGCTCTAAATAGCTCCCATGACAGTCTATCTCAGAAAAGAATGAATTTCACAGAAATATTCAGGGATTCCATTTTTTAAAGTTCTTGTAAGGCAGCAAGAGTGGCACATAGAAGATATAAGAAAAAAGAATGAAATGCACAGGGAGATCTCCTTTTAAAGGCACTCTGAGAAACTCAGTTTAAGGTCCTGAAAAAAATAGCAGCAGCATCTATTGCAATCAGAGGTTTTCTAGACAAGAGAAAGTCCAGCTTTAGAAGTACTGCAATTTAGTTTGGGAACATAATATAGAAAACAGTATTGGTGACTCAGATGTTTACCTAAGCTCACTGACATCAAATGGTATAACCTTTACTGAGAATTAAGTGCCCACAACTTAATATTCAATGGCAACTTTCTCAGCAATTCGTATCAAACAGATCCTCAGGATACCCTCTACTGCTCCCACACTGAAGACAGCTCTGAAAGCTCTGTCAAGGACAGAACACTTTGTTCAGGCCATTTCTTAACTCGGAATTTCACTGATAACCTGGATCAACAAGTCTTTATGGAGCTCAGAGACACAAATCCAGTCTGGAAGGAAAGTTCTTTGTCTTCAGATGAGTGTCCAACAACTGTAGGCCACTGAGGATAAAGGATAATGGAGAAGACAGCCAGTAGGATCATTTTCTTCCCCCATGATGCAGACTTTGAGAAAACTATCTTGCAACTCACTCTTAAAATACCAGGAAAGATGTGATGGTAATAGCTCCTGGCAAAAGTGGGGTTTGAGGGGAGAAAGAGAAATTTTGAGTAGAGATGGAAGAATGAACAAATGAAAAAGCATTCATTATTCTAGAAACTATTTCCACTTATGTCAGGTTTCTTTACTCCAAAGTTATGCATATGAGAATTTAGAAGTAGAAAATGACCCATTGTCCACCAGATCATAAATTCCAGGAAATGCCAGTCACTTTGATTATTATGGCCCATATGCCATGAATTCACTAAAACACAGATTTATTTAAGTTAAAGGAAGCACAGCTTTGTGGAATGAGCACCAGACTGAGTCCTGGCTTGACTATTTTCTTTTAAGTGATGTTTGGCAATTTTCTTAACATTTCTCTGTGTTTCAACTCTCTAACTATAAAGAGCCAGGTGAGAGGGAAGGAGAGGAGAGAAGAGAAAAGTGAGGAAAGAAATTCTCTTTTTTTCTTGCTTGTCATTCAGAGATGCTGTGGGAATTGACAAATAGCATCTTTAGCACACCAAGAAACTTCTGGAAGCTTTATGTCACAACATTGGCTGCTGGTGATGTGAGGTATCTCAGAACTGAATGCTTGGAGCTTGGCCATATCCCCATTGGACTCAATAGTGTCTGGGATGTTGGTGGAGGTTAGTTCACACTACAAACTTCCTTTCAGCAAGTCCCACTTGCATATGATGGTTGATTGGTATTCTCAGATGTTCCTTATGTGGGAGGTAGGAACTGACTGCTTATTTTTTAAAAATAGTTTCCTAAGAGAGCTTTTAAAAACGTTTCAAACCATGTTAACTGAGGAAAGGAAGGGAAGAGAAACATCTCATTCAATGATAAATGGATCTATGCACTTAATCATTTTATAAGTCTTTATGCTGCAGCTCCAAGTGCGGGACACTTCGCTATACTCTAGAGATACAAAGTCGAGAGAGGCAGGGCTCTGTCCTTGAGGAGCTTTTATGGTCCCGTTACCAGGTATTCAGGCTCATAAACACACTGCCTTAAGTTTCCTGTATTTTAAAAGAAGTTAGGAAATAGGAATTGATAAAGGAAAATGGATTTCTTTGTTGTTTGGCTAAATGGGGTGGGGCAATAATCTCCTGTGGCAATTTATAGAAAGCCATTAAATAAAAGCTAGCACAGATGGAAATTTAAGCATGAAACATGTTAACTCTCCCTATCCTAGGGGACAGGGGACCTGGGTCCTAGGATGTCTCCATTTTCTGTAACATAGGCTTTTATTCAAGTATAGGAGAGAAAAATGGGATCTGAATGATCCCCCATTTTGAAAGAGAAACTAATCTGGATTTGTGGAATGTAAGATTTGCATCCATCTCCGGCCTGGAAGAGTTCTTTGTTCATTCCATTCCTTTGATAGGGGTAGAGATCAGCTCCAACTCCCAAGTCCAAAATTCCCATTAAATACACTAATTTTGCAAGTGAAAAAAAAGGTGATAGTCTGCTAGCTAGAGGGAGGGGCACATGTCTCTTTAGAATCTCTCCTCCCCCACTGAGCTTCAGCATAGGATCACAGTTATTGTCCCACAGGAGAGGATGATGAAGAAGCATGTGATCCTCTACTCTGCTGAGGGCAAGACTAGGAGCTGCAGGAGCCCACAGGGACTCCATAGGGAGAAGGAATTAGATGGAGAAGAAGGGGTATTCTTGGGAAGACCAGCATCTACAATCATAGACATGAGATAGCTTTCCTATACAGAGAAATACTAAATGAGTTCAGGTTTGAAGAGCATTTAAGAAAGAGATGAGGCCGGGGGTGGAGCTCAAAGGAAGGCTGCATACCTAGAATGCAGGAGGCCTTGAATATCAAGCCCAGCACCCCCTAAAACACAGTAAAACAAACTGTGACCGATCTAGAGTCAGGCAACTGCTGGTGTGGGCACAAGTACCTCCCTCAAACACAAAGCCCTGATGCACAGGCTGCTGGGGAACAGGCAGGACAATGGAGTGCTGTGCTAGAGAAAAAATGACTGTGTCAAATATGCGTTTCCCAAAGTCACCATCTTGGCAAAGTGCTGTGAGATGTCAGGGACTGAATCACTTATTCGAATCACAAGTGAAGAACTGTAGAAAATGTGTAGATTGGTGAACAGTGCTTGCATGGCCCAAGACATGCAATTCCCCCTCACCCCCATTTGATGTTCTAAGATCTTAGGGCACTGTGTTGATGAGTCGGAGTGGTTGCCATCTGAGAATGCTCAGGACAATCAATATTTCTTGAGCTCTCAATAGTTGGGACTGTGTTCAAGGATACACTAGTGGCTAAGCAACAGTCCTGTATCCTGAATAGACTGTAAGCAAAAGGCAGCCATCAAAAATAAAAAAAAACGAAGTTCTTCAACTATTTATTTAGTTAGTTAGTTAGCTAGGTAGATAGAGATGAGTTGAGACAAGGTCTCACTAATTAGGCCAGGCTGGCCTTGAACTCACAATCCTGCCTTAGCCTCCGAAGTGCTGGGATTACAGGCATGTACCATCATGCCAGACAAAAAAAATCTAGTTCTGAGCTGGGCATAGTGCTGCATGGCTTTAATCCAAGCACTCATGAGGCAGAGGCAGGATGGCTGTGAGATCAAGGCCAACCAGCACTGTCTACATTGAGAGTTCCAGGCCAGCTGGTGAGAACCTGTCTCAAAAAAAACTAGTTCTTACTGCACTGATTGTCTAATAGGAGTCACTTCTCCCAGGTTGGCAGTCTGGAAAAGGCAGATTAAAGAGAAATATGTGGAAGTTCTCTGAGCCTTCAGTACAGGTCCCAGCGGCAAGACTTAGAAAAGCCAAGTGTCTGCTGCCCCCATGTGGACACAGTGATTCTTTGCGTTCAGTAATCACGTGAAAATGCACTTGATGCATCAACATAAAAGCGTGAAATTAAGTATAAGCCTCTTCTGTAAGAGGCTCTCCTTTTCTGTGCCCTTAGGAAAAGCATATAATAAAATTGAAAAAAAATCTCCAGGACAGTCTAGGAGATCCTAGTGGTAAATTCTGTTTTGTCTTTTTTGAACTGAAGGCCCTTATTCTGACACTTTAAACCCTAAATCCCAGCACTTGGGAGGCTAAGGCAGCATGTTACAGCATGCATCAATGCTTCGTTCTTTTATTGCTGAATACAGTCTATCAACTGATATTCCACTGTATGGATGTAACATATATTGTTTATCACTTGACTGATGTTTACATTTTTTCACTTTTTGGTTGCTATGAATAATGTTTATATGAACACTGGCATACTTTTTTTTCATGTCTCTTGAGTAGATATCTAAAGAATTGCTGGACTTTGCAGTAACTTAATTTTAAGAAATTGCTAGTTTTCCCAAGTGGCTGTCCCACTCCACGTTCCTACCAGCAATGTGTGAAGATTACCGTTTCTCTACTTGCTGGCATTTTAATGGATATGAAACAGTGTCTTGTGATTTTTTAAAATTTGTTTTCTTGATGGTTTTTTTTTAGATAAATTCTCACTGTGTGGCCCAGTCTGCTTTGGATCCTCCTGCCTCAGCCTCCCAAGTGCTGAGATTACAGTCATGTCCCACCGTGCCAGGCTTCTAATTTTTTTTTTTTTAAATTTCTGTATTCCTAAAGATTAATAATAGAGCAATTTTTTTCATGTTCTCATTGGTCATTTGTATGTCTTCTTTGGTGAAACGTATACTCTAAACCTTTGCCTATTTTCAAATTGGATTCCTTTTCCTTTTAATGTTGAGTCATAAGAGTTATTTGTATAATTTAGACATAGATCTTTTATCAGAAATATGATTTGAATTTTTTTCTGCTCTGTGGGTAATATTTTCACTTTCTTTAAGAGTCCTTTGAGGGGACTGGAGAGATAGCTCAGCAGTTAAGAGCACTGGCTGCTCTTGCAGATGACCCGGGTTTAATTCTCAGCACCCACACGGCAGCTAACAATCATCTGTAACTCCCGTTCCAGGGTATCTGACACCTTCTTCTGACGTCCGTGGACAGTACATGACACAGGTGCACTTATATACATACAGGAAATATACTCAAACACAAAAAATAAAAATAATAAAAAAGAGTCGTTTGAGGCACAAAACTTTCATAATTTTGATGAAGTTCAGTTTACCAGTTTGTTCTTTATGTCTTATGTTTGTCTTCTATTGAAGATATTTTTTGCCTAACACAAGGCCATCAAAGCTTACTCATGTTTTTCTTTAAAAGCTTCAGTGCTCTAGTATATAAATGTAGACATGTGACTCACTTTGACTGAAACTTGTGTATGGTGTAGGGTAAAGGTACAAATTCATTCTTTTCTATTGAACTGTCTTGGTTATCTTTGTCAAAATTAGTTTGACCATAAATTTAGGAATTTATTTCTGTTTTCTGAAGTCTGTACCATCATCTAGCTTTATGATAATATCATGTTGTCTTTTTTGTGGAATATTATTTTTTTAAAAAAAGTTTATTGAGCACACTGCAAAGGACAGTGGGAAGGGCAATAACTAGAGTACTACTTACAGCCTCAAAGACGATTTTTAGTTTACTTTTGAATTGATAAATACAATTGTGTGTATTTATTGTATATGGCATTATATTCTAACACACACACACACACACGGCTTAGTCAAGCTAAGTAATAAAGCATTACATCATATGCTTTTATGGTTTGAATGTGAAATTTTCTCCACTAGTTTATGTGTTTAGACACCTGGTCCCTAGCTAGCAGTGTTGGTTTGGTAGGTTGTGGAATCTTTAGGAGGTGAGGCATGGCTGGAAGAGGTGAGTCACTGGCAGTGGGCCTTTGAAGTTTGTAGCCTGGTCCTGCTTCTACATTTTTTTCCTCTGTTTCCTGGTCTGCAACCATGGTGTGAACAAATCTCCACCACATTCTCTGCCATGCCTTCTTCAACATAATGAAATGAAACCCACCTGAAACCATGATCCAAAATAAATTCTTAAGCTGTAACAATGACAAAAGCAACTAATAGAGAAAACTAGTAGCAGAGAAGTAGACTCACGTCATTGCTATGATAAACCTGGACCATGCATGTAGTTTATATCCTCTTGGAACTGGTTTGTGGTAGAAGCATGGAATAGTGGAGCTATAGAAAAACTATAGAATACTGTGAACAGAAAATGGGTGATACTGGTAGGAGTTCAGAAGATCAGAATGCCACTAAATATAGATGGGAAGACTCTTCATAAGGTTTCAGATGGCAATGAGTACTCTATTGGGAACTGGCCTATGTTGGGGACCCCTGCTGTGAAGTAGAAGTCCCTTCACATCCAGACAGCTCATGCAGCTTGGAATCATGTGCTGAGACTCCTTTCAGCAGAGTACCTGGCATCCTTCCTGACTCCTTTTGAAGTGCCTGCCACAAATGCTCTAGCATAAACGTGGCCTCTGGCTCTAGGGATACCATGCTTTCCTGTGTGATTTTTCAGGTAGTCAGCAGTCTGGCGGCATGGCAGAAATCCACTTCCATATGTAAATAGAATGCCTCACAAAGTATCTAACAGCCAAAGCTTTTACCACTACCCCCATGGTATAAATATCCCAGTCTTTCTCTCAATATCAGAGAGCTGGGTCGCGTCCTCATACTCTTCCCGTGTGGCCCAATGGACAGTGGACCTCATTTCCTGAGGAAAGTACACGGGTGAATTAAGGGTGGGATTCGGCTGGACAACGCTCCAGCAGCGGAGACTTTCAGCACCGGAGCGGTGGACAGAGACGCGAGACCCGAAGCGGCGGAGAAGCCCCCGTGCCATTCCGGGAGTGCGCCCAGTGGGCGCGCTCACCTATAGGCCTACAGGCCACTTGTGTTACATTCTGGCAAATAATCTGGCTACATTTTGCCTGTATTCTAAAAAAAGTAATGGGCTAAAACGCTCCAGCAGCGGAGACTTTCAGCACCGGAGCGGTGGACAGAGACGCGAGACCCGAAGCGGCGGAGAAGCCCCCGTGCCATTCCGGGAGTGCGCCCAGTGGGCGCGCTCACCTATAGGCCTACAGGCCACTTGTGTTACATTCTGGCAAATAATCTGGCTACATTTTGCCTGTATTCTAAAAAAAGTAATGGGCTAATATATTTGGCAAAGGAAATTTCAAGACAGCAGAGCATCCAGTTTGCAGCATCATTATAGTTAGTTGCTTTTTGTCAGATTTATCATGAGAGTATAGAGCTAAAAGTAGAGCAGAAACATATGGAAAACATGTAGTTTGGCAAGGAAAGGAGCATTAGTACATTCAAAATTGAGGACAAGGTAGGTTTAGACAAAGCAGTTGCAATTGCTATGGAAGTTAGGTCCTTTAAAAGGAAACCTTGCACTTTAAACTGGGAAAAGAGAAAAGGTGCCTTGAAGGTAAGACTTCTCCTATCTAAGGCATTAAAGCTTGTAAATGCAAACTAATTTTTAAAACATTCCTTAAAAAAATGATTGCCTGAGAATGGGTGCCCCTCTCAGATATAACTGCCTCAGGAAAAAAAATTTTTTTACATTCATCCACAGAGACACTCATAAGATGCTGAAGCTGTGTAAAAGAAGTCCATGCTACATCTCAAGTGGGCAGCAGAACATGGCATCATCCACATAGTGTTTTTGCAGGCATGCAGAACCCAGAAGTTACAAGGTCATGGAGGCTTGCACCAAGATTCCAGAGGAAAGCTCAGTGATCAGGCAGTGTATAGTAGGGTTAGATTCTCTGCATGGAACTGAGGGACTAGAAGTTACAGATAGAAAAAGGATCACTGATGAGCAATGAAGATGCCAAACTTCCAGCTTCTTCCTCATCTGAGACAATGACCTGGCAGGCTTTTTCTTCCACTGGCAAGGCCCCCTTCCAATTGACAGGTCCAGACCAGTCTAGATAAGTCCAAGATGGTCCTGGACATAGCTCAGCTTAGAGCTGTGGGCCTATCATCCCTCTATTCTTTTTGTTAAACTGACCAATCCAAAATTAGGGAAGGAGAACTTTCCCTTTACCACCAAGAACACTTAAAAGACCCAGGCCCTTCTCGGGGCTTTGGATCTTCAGCTTCTGAATCCCCTCTCCACTTGTGGAGTGTTGTTCTGTGTGAGTGTGTATGTGTGTTTCTTTACTTGTCTCTGTCTATTGCTTCCTGCTGTGTCTGGGATTCTTCTTGCCTTATAGCTCTAATTGGCTGAGAAAATGAACTCAATCAAGACCCATAGGTGTTAACAGAACTCCTGAACAAACTGTGTGTGAAGTCTCAAAGTTGAAGCTTAAGTTGCAATAGAAACAGCAGAATGTTGGGGATGCCAGGAATATGGGAGATATTTTGAGGAAAACTGCAGGCACCTAGAGAAGTCAGCCCAAAAGAGAAGTCACTTATGCTGCACATGGCAGGGCCATACATGTGGGGCTGATCAAGCCCCTTGGAGCGCACATGATGCCACCACATGCACTGGATGGAGCAGCAGGAATTAATATTTGCCCTGCTGTATTTCTGTTCCACTTTAGTTCAATCTTTCCTTGCTATGGCTGTATTCTTCCCTTTTGGATTGAGAATGTTTACATATATACATATATATATATATATGTTGGAAATATATAACTTATTTTGTTAAATTAAAAAAGTTTTAAAAAGTTATCTATTTTTTGTAAATTTTTTATTGAATTTTTTGTGTGTCTCATACAGAATGTCTTAATCATCTTTATACCCCTTCCCCATCAGCACCCTCCCTTAGCTCCCCCCACTGGAATTCATACATTATGTCATTTGTGTTAAGGCCTATCATGTTAAGTTACTGTCCTCAGAAGTCCCTCAGTGCAAGTTCATCCACTGAGGTCTAGTCAGCCTATGTGGAGTCCCTCCCTTTAAGATCAGCTTTTCCTCACCCAGCAGTAATCAGCTTCCAATAATTCTTCAACTAAGATTGGGGCCTGCTGTTCATTTCCACAGTTCTCTACTGGGTTTCTGCTTAAGTTCATGGGTCTTGTGCATGCTGACACCATTGCTATAGGTTTGTATGAGAAGGGTCTCAGGTGCCTATAGGACTATTTCTGTAAGGTCATGCACCTCGTCCCTGGCTCTTACAGTCTTTCTGCCCCCTCTTCTGCAATGGTCCCTGAGCCCTGGGTGAGTAGATTATAATATAGGAGCCTTGTCCAGGGACCCATACTCTGCAGACTTTTATTCTCTATGCTTTGGCTATTTGTGACCTTCTGTGTTCCTGGCATGAGGGAGCATCATTGATGAGAAATGAGAGATGCATTAGTGTTCTCTTGCCCCCTTGTTCTATGTTCTGTGAGCCTTAGGTGTAGATGCTGCATCCTAGATGTGCCACTTAGGCTTGGGCAATTCACAGACAATCTTCATGTATGACCAGTTGTGGAACTCTATAATAATCTCCATCTGTTGCAAAAGAAGCTTCTTTGATGAGTGGTGACTGGGATACTTGTCTGTATTTTGCACATAGTTAAGAAATTACATTTCTCTAGGGATATGACAGCCTTGAGGTTTTCTTTAAGATCTATAGCCATTCTACTCATGTGTATTTGGGTGTGTTTGCAGTACCACATATGAGTCTCCTCCCATTGAGTGTCCTAAGATAAAAATGCCACTACTGCACCAATATCCTTTGTTATGCCAGTCATTGATGTGGTTATTAGGCATTGAAGCTAGGATTGGACCATGGATTGATGTTCTCCCTTACCAGCTGTGTAGATCTGTCCAACATTATGAGAGCTAGCCTTCGGGGGAGGTGGCTTCCAAGTCAATTCCAGCTCCATTGCTCCAAATCACGTGTTTGAAGTATGTCCTGTCTTCAAGCAATAGGATCTTACCTTCAAGTTCTGGGAGACAATCAAGGACTGTGGCAATAGCCTGTGTAATTTTGGGAGTCTCTTGGACAACCCTGGCCAACAACTCAAAGGAAGGTTTCTCCTGTCTGGCACTGTTTCTTTTCCTTTCTTTCTCCTTATCTAACACTCCCTCCATGCCTTCACCATTTAACATATCCCCATTTCCCCCCATTTCTCCCTTGATAATACCCGTCTCCTATGGTCCCACGTCTCTTGAGCTCCTTCTTCCCCTTAATCCTCATAGTTCCTTGTATAATCCTCCCTCTCCCACTCCCATTTTTATTTATTTTTGTTTTATGTGTATGAGTGTATTGTCTGCATGTGTGTAAGTGCACCTGTGCTGTGCCATGCCCCCAAAGGTCAGAAGAGGATGTCGGATACTCTGAACTGGAGTTACAGTGGTTGCTAACTGCCATGTGAGTGCTGAGAACCAAACCTGAGTCCTCTGCAAGAGTAGCCAGTGCACTTAACTACTGATCCATCTCTCCAGCCCCAATATTTTGTTAAATTTTTGCGGGGACTCACAGCTAAGAATTTGCCTTAAGTTGCAAGAGAAACATTGAACTTTTGAACAGTATTAAGACCCTTAAAACTAAAGGAACTCTTGAACTTGGACTGAATACATTTTCATTTTGATGTTTTGAGACAGGTTCTCACTATGCAGCCCTGTCTGGCCTAGAGCTTGCTATGTAAGATAGGCTAGCATCAGTCTCACAGAGATCCACCTGCTTCTGCCTCCCGAGTGCTGGGGTTAGAGTTGTGTACCAACTGGCTAAATCTGTACATCTATTTGACTTGTGATGACTGATCATGGTTATCAAATTGACTGAATTAAGAGATATTTAGAACACACATGTGTGATTGTGGAGTAGTTTCCAGAGAGGATTGACATGTGGAAAAGTGACTGGGTAGGGGGAGACCTACTTCAAATGTGGATGGCATTTTCCAATAGGTTGGTGGCCCAGATGAAAAAATGAAGTTGGAGGGAAAGCGGCATGTGGCTGTACCTGCAAGTCCCTTTCTTTCTGAATGAATGTGTATCTCATTGCTACTATCTGCTGACATTAAACTGGGGCTTCTTCACTATTCCAGTGTGTACTCAACTAGAACTAGTAGTTCTCTAGGGAGCTCCCAGAATATTAGTATTAGATTATGATTTCTGAGGTGTCAGCCTTCCTGGATTAGGAACCTGGTTCTCTGCCTCTGTAGCATGCAAATACACACTGTTGGATTACTCTGACCCTTTTGTATAAGCCAATTAAATAAATTCCTCTACACACACACACACACACACACACACACATTGTATTTGCTCTATTCATCTAGACAGGCCTGTTTAATACAGTATCTATACCAATCTATAGATCTAGCTAGTGGTATTTGGTTTTCAGTCCATGAATATGGACTGTCTATTACACTTCTCTTATTGCATTCCTTATTAAGTATTTTGTTGTTTTGATGATATTGTACATGGAATCCTTTCATTTGCAGATTGTTCATAGTTAGTATATAAGACTGCAAATGATTTTGTGCATTAATCATGCATCCTACAACTCGTCTCAAATTTATTTGTTCTACTAATTTTTTGTGTGGATTCACTAGGATATTTCACATTCAGGATTTATTGCCTGTAAATAAATATGGTTTTACTGCTGCTTTCCAAGGTAAATGCTTTTAGTTTTTTCTTGTTGCATTGACTTGAACATCAGTTCAATGATGAGTAAAAATGATAAGAGTAGAACATTTTGTCTTGTTCCTAATTTTGGGAAAGCATTAACTCTTTTACCTGTAAGTATTGTTTTAACTATAGGTTTGTCATAAATGTTATTTATGTGGCTGAGGAAATTTCTTTCCTATCCTATCTACATTTCTCATAGTATTTTTTGTTTGTTTGTTTGTTTGTTTTTGAGACAGGGTCTCACTACGCAGCTCTGATTGGCCTAGAATTCACCATGTAGGCCAGGCTGGCTTCAAACTGACCAAGATCTGCCTGCCTCTGCTTCCTGAGTGCAGGCATTAAACATGTGTACCACCATGCCCAGCTTCTCACAGGGTTTTTAAAATTTACAAATGGGCTTTGAATTTCATCAAATGTTTTTCTACAACTATTAAGATTATCATGCTTACATTTAGTTTATCCTATTGTAGTTGTTTGAATGAGAATGTCCCCCATAGGTTCCAAGTATTTGGACTTTTTGTCCTCAGTTGATGGCGCAGTTTTGGGAGGTCTTTGAAGGTGTGGCCTTGTTGGAGGAAGCAGTCACTAGGGGTGGGCTTTGAGAGTTCTTAAGCCTTGCAGGATTTTTAGTCGCTCTCTGCTTCCTGTGTCTGCTTGAAGATATGAACATTCCTCTTTCTGCTCTGGACACCTCTTGCCACCATGCCTCCCCACCATGATGGACTCGTGATTCCTCTGCTAGGATTAAAGGTGTGGGCCACCATGTCCAACCTAATATTTTCTAGAGAAATATATTTGTCTATGAAGTAATCCCATTAGATTACTTTGACGTTATAAAGCATTGGGTATCCCACCCTGAGACAGGTACAAAGGCAAATCAGAAGGATATTAATACTTTATTTGCATACAGTTAACCTCTGGCACATTCACATCCGTGTATGGTGTTTATCCATATTTGCAAAATGTGGCATTGAGGTGGTCAGCAAATCCTTGGAATAGTAGCCCATCTTCCTCCTCCCAACCTCCATGAGAGTAGTCTGGACACTCTCTCTCTCTCTCTCTCTCTCTCTCTCTCTCTCTCTCTCTCATATGAAGTGCTTTTTGAAAGAAATTCTTGCAGTGAGAACACTGTTCACTTTCCTATGGACCTTACCACTACCACTTCAAGCTAAGAGAATGAGCCTGAAGATAACTTAAAATTTTGGAAGTTACTTTTTACACGAGAAGATTGACATCTGCCTCTCCCCCAGCTGTTGGGCTACAGAAACAGAGATTCAACCAATCCTACCTCTAGGGTACAGCCTGAAGTGATTTTGTGAAATATTTGTTGTTGTTTTGTGGTGCTAGAGATTGAACCCAGAGCCTTGTACATACTAGCTAGTTGTCTACCACTGAACTATATCTCCAGCCTTTGAGATAGTTTATTGTAAAGCCTGACATCCTCAGGGCTTTGGAATGTAGGTAAGGATAGAGACTGATGATTGTTCCAACCTAGATGAACTTGCTACACCAATATTACATCCATGGCAGAATGAGGAAAGACAGCAGCAATCCAGACAGTACACATACAAAGTTTGATGGGATGACAATGTGTGGATCTTTCCACAGGGGCCAGGTAGATGCCCTGCGAGGCAGCCAGATGATCGCAAGACTATGAAGTATTTTAAGCCAAGTGGATAACCATTGCAGTGAGAAAATTAGAGCTAAAGGTAATTCCTGTAGTAGAAACTGAGACAGTAAGTGACTGATCTAAAAAGTGTTTGCACATTTAGTTTTGGGTGCTTATGACCATCACCACACCCCCATATTCTCTCCAGTGCCTTCAGTATTGCTGCTAACGTGCATCAAAACTTGCAAAAGTCTTCTTGTTTTCAATGACTTAGTTTCATCAATGCTCATTCTGGGACTCCTGGGGATGCTTATCAACTTGTGGTCAAAAGGTGTCTGTGGATTTTTTTTCTTTTGCTGTCATAATGGTTTTGCTCAGAAGGTAGTACTTAAGGAGCTTCAGGGGTACCTCAGAAGCAGAGAGCTTGCCTAGCATGTACAATGCCCTAAGTTCCATCTCTAGCTCCACAAATACCTTCATAACAGCCAAGAATGCTTCACAGGTAATATTGTACAATCCACTTTAATGATGTTAAGATTTCTAATTAGCAAGTAATCTTTGGAATGATATTTTGTTTCTATGTTGGCATCCTATCCAAAACAACTTTTTTTTAAATTAAATGTTCTAAACATCACCTGAGGATATTTGCCTAAATACACTCAGGCTTGCCAAATAGTGATTTGCTAATTATCTACTTCTTCTATACTTATTAGATGCTAGTCTCATAGAAATAGTTGCTGTAATGAACACTGTGGCTCTCTTCTCAGATCTCTTCCTCAGGACCAACACATCACCACTCAGCTTCCTGGAAAATCAGCTACTGACCTTCCAGCTATGTCCTTCTTTGGAAATTGACCTCAGCTATGTGGAACTACCTTACTCAAGGTTATCCAATCCTCAAACAGATAGCAATCAGTGAATCATTGACTCCCTGATACAGGTAGAAATGCATAGATCCAATTCATTCTCCCCATTTTGAGAAAACTGTGAAGAAACATGCAGGACTGTCTGAAGCCTCAGTTGTAGCAGCATGGTGGACCAATTGCTCCTTCTGTCCAACCATCATCCCTCCAGGTCTTTCTCTACAGATCCATCCCTCCATAGACTGCTATTCAACTCTTTATTTCACTGTCTATGAACCTGGAACCTATTAGAAGACAGTAAGACTAAGAGCTTTCTTCATTTTTCTCTTTCCCTTTTTTGCTGTAATTTTGAAATATTACTATGAATTCATGGACTTGCATTTATCTAATGCATTGTAATAAATTGCCACCATTATTATTTGGTATCTAAATATTTTGAATATTGCCAGTGAAGGCTCTTTATCATGTCTTTTAGTCAAGCTCAATTAATCTTTACATGCTTCTTTGCTTTGTAACACCAAAAATCAGCCCATGGTTACCATACATTCTACTGTCTCCAGCCCAGAAGCAGAGGTTTCCCTAAAAATATTTGATTCTCTCTTAGTGGGAATTATGATCGTAAATAAAGATCTGAGCACTAGAGATAATCTTTTCATTTCATTTTCTAAATGTTCTTTTGCTTATATATTGAAATTTTGTAAAGGCCACAAGATAATTAAAGCCAAGTTCTCTTTAATGACAAATATTTTTAGCTACAAAGAGCAAGAAGCTAACTCGCAATGGCCTAAGAAAACAAGATGCTCATTTAGCTCACCTAATAAAGGGAGGGGTTAGAGCCAATCAGGGACTAATGTAATGGTTTAATGGGCTTATCAGGGACTCAAATTGTTACTTTTAACCATTTCTTAGTTCAGTCTCATGTTTCTTGCCTTGTTGTTAAAAGATGACTGGCTTACTAACAGATATATCTACCTTCCAGGTAAAAAGTTAGGTAGGATATATGCTAATATGCATAACAATAGGTGCATCACACAGACTCTTCCAAAAAAAAGAAAGGGAAGAAAAGATAGAAGACAGGAAATAAACTCTCCCAAAAGGAAAGGAAAAAACACTTTCTACCTTTTTTATGATGTCAGCATTGATTCAAAAACTGACAAGGACATTTACTAGAAAGGAAAAATTATGTCTTCTTACTTTCATGATGTTCTAAATGAAACTTTAGTAGACTAGATAGATAAATAAATTAAAAATAATATACATCATCACTCAACAGGATTTATTCTGGGAATGCAAGTTTGGTTTACCTTTTCCAAATCATGGAATAAAATGTTGCACTGAGGGGACTGGAGAGATGGCTCAGTGGTTAAAAGCGCATAATGTTCTTACAGAGGACCCAAATTCAGTTCCCAGCATCCACAGCACATAGTTCACAACTGCCTATAACTCCAGCTCCAGGGGATCTGACACTTCTGACTTCTGAAGACACACACACACACACACACACACACACACACACACAAAAATAATGATAATGATAATGAAGTTTCTTAAATCATTATTCCAAATTATGTTTGTGTGGGGAAATGACCATAATTAAACATGGAGAGTCCTTAAGCAAAAAAAAAAATTAATGAAAAAAACATTTGCACTGATAGATGAAGTAGAAGAATCACATCTCATAGGGCACATAAAAAGCATTTGGTAAATGTAAAATTCATTTCTATTAAAGCCACTTTTTAAACAAAGTATAAAGGGAATCTTTGTTCAACTGGTAACTCCACAGAAATCATTTAGCAAGGACCTCTTCTGTGAAATGTAACAGGATATTTCTTTCTTTTTAAAAATATTTTATTTATTATTTTTTATGTGTATGAGTGTATTACCTGCATATGTGTAAGTGCACCCATGTTGTGCAATGTCAGTGGAGGTCAGAAGAGGGCGTTGGATACTCTGGAACTGGAGTTATGGATGGTTGTTAGCTGCCATGTGGATGCTGGAAATCGAACCTGGGCCCTCTACAAGAGTAGTCAGCACTCTTAACTGCTATCTCTCCAGTCCCAACAGACTATTTCTTATAAACTAATCCTTTGCCTTAAAGAAACTATAAAAACTAGATAAAATGGAAATAGCATAGCTGTTCACAGGCATCATACAATCAACATTAGAGAACGCTAGATGATTAAGTGAATGGAAAACCACTGAGATGAGCTTCCTTTTTCCCTTAAGGCATTATTAGCTCTTACACTGTGTAGAATCAAAATGAAGAACAGAAACAATCATTCAGAGGTTTGAGAAACCTCATAAGGCAGTGCATGAAAAACATAAATATGTGATGTATTTTGGATATTTTGTAGTGACAGTGACTTCTTTTGTGGTGTTGAGGGTAGAATTCAGGCCCTTATGCATGCTAGGCAAGTGCCCTACCCCTGACATGTATCTGCAGTTCAAGAGATAAATTTCTGAGTGTCGGGCTTTCAGATAAAAATTTGGAATCAAATTTTGGATCAAGAGCAAACTGGAGAACTATACATCAGCCTTTGCAAACAGAAAATAGAGTCGTGACTCATCATGATCCTTGATGAGGGGAGGATTATCTGCTTCTATTATTTCTGGTTGCCAGAAGAAGAAAAGTAAAATATTTCTGGAGAATGACAATCTCATTCAGAACCCCTAAAATTTGAAAACCTTCTCAGAATTTCAAACAGGTCTGGGGAGATGGATGGCTCAGTTGGTAAAGAATTTGCTGCATAAGCATGAAGGCCGGTGTCCCATCCGTGTAAAAAGCCAGACATAACAGTATACACCTATAATCCCAGTGCTGGGGAGGTGGAGGCAGGAGAATTCTTGGAGCTTGCTGGCCATTCAGTCTATCTTATCAGCAAGCTCCAGGCTCAATGAGGAACCTTGTCTCAAAAAATAAGGTGGGAATGATTAAGGAAGACACCCAACATCAATCTCTGGGCTCCACACACATGCATGTGCACCTGCACACACATGTGCATATACACACATGAACACATACACAATATTCTCTCTCACACAAACATAAGAAAATAATAACCATCAAATGGAAAATCTCAAAATAAAAAGAAGTTAAGCACTAAACATAATAGATGTTGAATGTAGTATGATTGAAGCGGAGTGAACTGGAATACAGATTTTAAAATGGCCAGGTTAAAGTATTGTAAAGAAGAAGGAGGAGGAGGGTGAAGAGGAAGAAGAGAGGGAGGAAGAGTAGGAGGAGGGGGAAGAAAAAGAGGGGGGAGAAAGGAGGAGGAGATGAAAAAATGGAGTGTATGAGACATGGAATATGCCAGCAAAATTCAATATATGTTTATTTAGAAGGTGCCTCAACTTCAAGATATGCTAAAATTGATTAAATCAAGCCATTGATTCAAGAAGTTCTATTGATGTTAAGCACAATGAATAGAAAGGAATTTTTAATGAGGCACATTATTGTTAAATTGTTGAAAGCCAAAAAGAAAAATGCAATTGTGCTGAGAGAAAAAGGCACACTGCCTTCAAAGAAGGAACAATAAAAATGAAAGTTAAGTTTCTAAGAAATACAGTAAAAATTAGAACATTGTAGAAATGATGTATGTAAAGCTCTGAAATAAAAGAACTGTTAACCTAGAATCCTATTCCCAGGAAAAATAGCTTGTAAAATAAAGATGAAATTAAAAACAAGTTCAATTGGAGAGGGGAGATGGCTCAGTTGGTAAAGCACCTGCTTGGTGCAAGCACAAGGACCTGAGTTTGGCACCCCAGAGCCCACATAAAAACTCGACACGGGGGCACCTGCCTGAAATCCCAGCCTTGGGGGGATGGGATGGGGACAGGCAGATCCCTGAAGCTCATTAGCCTCCCAGTCTAATCCAATTGATGAGCTTCAGGTTCAGTAAGAGACCCTGTCTCAAAGAGAATGATTTAGGAAGACAGCTGATGTTGACCTCGGGCTTCTACACATATGCACACACACATGCATGTGCACCTGCATGCACATGTGCACATGCCAGACACACACAAGAATTTTTAGAAACAAGTATAATTAATCACCAGCAGCACTACACTAAAATAGCACTAAAGAGATTTTAAACTAGGAAATAATTGTCCCTCAAAAATAAAAATGTAAAAACAAATGAATAGTAAAGAGCCAATATGTGGGTAAATCTATGGGAATCATTAGTGCATTTTATTAAATATATGTAGAATTAGAATTCATGTAAACAGTAGTACAAAAGGCAAAGGCGGGTTGATTGAGCTAAAATATTTTATATGCTCACACATTATTAAGACAGTAATGAAAATATTAATCTACATATAACTGCTAAATATTGAGGAATAGAGAACTAGTAAGATGACAGAATGGAAACAGAATAATAAAAGTTATTATAAAATAATAACTGATTAAAAGAAGGCAGAGAAGGAGGAAAAAAAGGAACAGTAACAGAGGACAAAACAGATAATGAATAGGAAGATGGTGTTCTAGTTTGATCTCTGTTGCTATGATAAAACATTCTGACCAGAAGCAACTTGAGAAGAAAGTTTATTTGGCTTACACTTCCAGGTCCCAATCCATCACTGAGGGAAAGTCAAAGCGGGAACCTGCAGGCAAGAAACATGGAGGAATGCTGCTGGCTGACTCACTCTCTGGATCACTCACTTGTATTCTCATGCTTAGCTCGCTTCTTATAAAGCGACCTGCCAGGACCACCTGCCTCAGGATAGAACTGCCCATAGTGGGCAGGCTCTCCTATATCAATTATCAGTCATGAAACTTCCTCACAGACATACCCAAAGGCCAAAAATTCCTCAACCAAAGCTTTCCTTTCCAAAGCTTTCCTACAGAGACTAGGCTGTAACAAGTAAATATATCAGTTATTATTTAAATTCAAGTACTCAGAAAAGATTTTAGAAAGAAGAATATATGTGGCTTGCAAAAAACATCATCAGTATAAGGACACAGAGTAGAAAGTTAAGTGATAAGCAGCTGAAATACCAATCAAAAGAAGGTTGTCATAACTCTATTAATATAATAGGTTGAATGGTCTCCAAGACATAGCTGTATGTCCTGACCCCCAGAACCCCTGAATATGGCCTTATTTGGAAGAGGGGTCTGTGAAGAAGTAATTAAATTAGGAATTCCAAGATAAGATTATCTTGGATTATTCAAGCGGCCATCAATCTAATGGCAAGTTTCTTTATCAGAAACATTAGAGGAGCTGGGCATAGTGGTACATGTCTTTAATCCCAACACCCGAGAAGCAGAGGCAGTCGATCTCTGTGAGATCAAGTCCAGCTTGCTCTACATAGCAAGTTCCAGTCAAGTTGGTGCTACAGGGAGACCCTGTCTCAAAATAACAACAAAAACCCAAAGAAAAAAAGAAAAGAAACATTAGAGGACTAGGAAGATGGCTCAGTGGGTAAGCGCTTTCAGCACCAACATGAGCAACTGAGTTCAGATCCCTGGCACCCGCATAAAAGTCTGGCAGCACATATCTGTGACCCCAGGCTAACCTAATCAGCAAGCTTCAGGTTCAGTGAGCGATCTTGTCTCAAAACAGATAAGGGAGAGAAGCAATTGAGGCAAGATTCTGACATCAACTTCTCATCTCTACATGTGCCTATATAGGTGAGTATACCTGTACACACAAGCACACATACACACACACACACACACACGCACACATGCACACACATGAACACTGAAACATTAAAGACAGAAGAAAAGAAGGTTATGTGAAGACAGAAGCAGGTATTGGAGTTATTTTTTTAATAAATTATTTATTGAGAATTTCATACATGCATATAAGGTGTTTTGATCAAATCCATGTCCACTCCCTCCCCTCCAACTCCTCCCATATCTCCACATCACTTTTTTTCTGATAACTTCATTACTTTTTCTTCTTCTTTGATTTATTTATTTTTTTATGAGTCTTTTGGCTACTCTAACATTCTTTCCTCTGAAGGGGTAACCCTAAAATCTTTTAAGGATTAAATAAAAGCTCCCAAATATTGTGACATTTTTGGCCTTTGGAACGGAGTATGTTGCTAAGAGGCCCAAGGACATTGTGACTTTTAGCCAAGAAACTGGCTACTTTTCTTTCAGATATTGGAGTTATAGCCCCATGAGCCGAGGTGTGCCTGGAATCACCAAAAGCTGGGATAGGAGGAAGGATTCTCCTCTTTAGAGAAATCACGACCCTGAGAACACTTTGATTTTAGACATCTGCCCTCTAGAACTGAGAGAAGACATTTTGATTTTTAAGCCACTAAGCTCAGTGACTTAGTATAGCAGCCTTGGGACAGAAGCAGATTTGGGTACTGAAAAGTAGAGCACTAGCACAATAAATACCTAACGGTGTTCAAATGTTGGTGAAATTGGATAGTGGAAAGAGGCTGGAAGAATTTTGAGAAGCATGGTAGAAAACTTCTAGATTGCCTTAAAGTGACTATTGTAGTAATATGGCCACTAGGGGTGATTGTGGTAAAGGCTCAGAAGGAAACAAGAAGCAGAAGCTTCTATCAAATTGTTAGTTGATAAGTGAGGTGGGCACCTTTAGGGGAAAACACCTGCATTAACTGCACCTTCAAAATATCTTTTCCATTTTTTATTGAAAACGTTTGGAGAAAGCTGAGCAGGCCTAGAGGCATTCCCATGCACTGTCTTTATGATGCTAGCTGAGATACTGAAAAATGTTACCATTCGGGGCTCATGACTTTAATCCCAGCACTAAGGAGGCAGAGGCAGGCAGATCTCTGTGAGTTCAAGGCCAGCCTAGTCTGTATAGCAAGCTCCAGATCAGCCAGGGATACATAGCAAAAGCCTGTCTCAACAAAAAATGTTACTGTCCAACATGTTAACCTTTCAAGCGTGTGCTCCACGACCATGAGCTAAGCATATCACCGAAGTGTCCATTTGTCATCTTTCTGTATCAAAGTATAACCTTAGACTGAGCATGCTCAGGAATATGTTCCCTAATTGAGCATGCTCAGAAATGTGGAAATCTGGAAACCGTCATGCTCTCTTGACCTGCTGCAGGTAATACATCTTTCATCACTCCCTTATTTCTTGGCTGTGCTAGTTTTGGGCTTTACACTCATCAAGATGAACACCAACTGCCTTCAATTACAATTGTAGAGAATATGTATGCTGTAATTAACAGAATGTTGATAGAAATATGAACAGTAAAGGTGCAACTGATAGCTGCTGAGAGAGGGAGAGAAATCTTTCTTCAAGGAAATGAACCCGGAGAGGCTGACCATACTCTACGGGATGGACTCATACCCAGGGCTATTTGGGGAATGCAAATTGGACTCAATGGGCTTAAGAAAAAAAGAGGACATGAAGTTGGGGGCTATGGAGTGGGGGTAGATCTGAGAGGACATGGGGAGGAGGGTTGAATATGATAAAATACATGGTATGAAACTGTCAAAGAATTAACAAAAATGTTTAAAAAATAATGCAAAAGAAAAGAAGGACATTGTATTTAGTTACTTTTCTTGTCACCACTAGCATAATACCTGACAGAGCAATTTAAGGGAGACAAGGTTTTGGGGGCTTATAGTTTCAGAGGAACGGAGTCCATCGTAGTTGGGAAACACATTAATGGTGGCAGGAGCATGCAACAGAGACTCCCTCTGTAGCTAAGACCAAGAAGCGAAGACCACAGGCCAGAAAAAGGTGTGTGTACCACTTTCAAGGGTCTGTCCTAGTGATCCACTTCCATCAGCCAGGTCCCACCTCTTAAAGGCCACACAGCCTGCAAAATAGAGCCACAGATGGGGAACTGAACACTCAAAATATGAACCTGTGGGGGCATTTCAATTTATTACAGATGTTATTGGAAGTGAAGGACAGATGATTCATAGTATATAATGGTAGAAAACTTGGCTGAATTGTATTGTACAGTTGGGCAGAAAGGAAAACTTGTAAGTGATGAACATACAGATTTAGCCAAGGTGTTACTGAGGCAAAGTGTTAAGAACATAGCACAGCTATGCCTTGATGCTTAAAGCAAACTGCAAGAGAAAAGAAACTGAGAAAATAGTTATTGGGCTTTAGAAGCAGCACTTGATGATTTGGAAAGTTCTTAATACTCACTTAGCAAAGGACACTAAAATTAGGAAATTCACCATTGGGAAAACAGTCTCTTAAAGAGAGAGTCAAGTGTGTGACAGATACATTTTTGCTGATTTAATATGCAACTCATGGATCCACTCAACTCTCTAAGCAGAAGCCAGGAACCAAGAGGATTAAGGAGACTGGTACCAATAACCTGCAGTGACCCAGTAGCAAAATTTTGCTTCCTATTGCTGTGAACTTAATGCTTTACTGGCCTAGAGGTTGTAGTTCCTGTGTGAGGAATACTTCTACCAAGAAACACAATAGCGACTGAACTAAAAGTTCAAACTACCACTTAGCTTTGGGATCCTCATGCCACTAAACAGACAAAAGACAAAGAAGACTGGCTGGAGTGATTGACTGTGATTATCAACAGGAAATAACAGCTACCAGAAAATGGAGAAAAAGAAAATTGTGTCTAGACTACTTAAGACCCCTTAAGGCATCCCTTAATACTACCATGGCCTATGATTAGACTCATTGGTAAACTACAGAAACGTGATTAAGGTAGAGCTACTAAGAAGATAGTTATAAATACCCGACTATGACCACATAACCAGCTTCATAAATGAGGACTATAATTTTTTAAATATTTTATCATTTTTATTTTATGTGTATGAGTGTTATGCCTGCATGTAGGTAAGTGCACCCATGTCGTGCAATGCCCACAAAAGACAGAAGAGGCTGTTGGATCCCCTGGAACTGGAGTTATGGACAGTTGTTAGCTGCCATGTGGGTTCTGGGATTCGAACCTGGGTCTTCTGCAAGAACAGTCAGTGTTCTTAACCACTGAGCCTTCTCTCCAGCCCTGGACTATAATTTTTACAAGTATTTCTTTTTTATTTTGCTATGAATATGTTATATATATATGTATGTATATATGTATTTTCTTCTCTCTTACACCCTTATCATATGGCATAAATATACTAATGAGAATTAATGCTATATCACAATATTTGTTATTTACTATCAATTAGGACTTTGTGTCCTGCTCTACAGAGAGGGCTTGAACATTTTTGGTTGCATGCAGGACAGTTAAATCATGTTAGGTAAAAGTATGACTTTGGGGGCTAGAGAGATTGGTGAGTGGTTAAGAGCACTGGATGTTTTTGCTGAAGATCTGGGTTCAAATCCCAGTACCCACATGGTGGCTAACAACCATCTGTAACTCCACTTCCAGGGTATCTGACAGCCTCCTCTGTCTTCCTTGGGTAGTGCATGATACAGATGCACTTACACACATGCAGGCATAATACTCATACACATAAAATAAATAAATTTTTAAAGTATGACTTTGTTATCTTTTTTTGGAGATTAAGTTCAGTTTAAGGAAATGCACATCAAGTGCCAAGGGGAGGATGTGTTCATTTCTTTTCTGTCTTAGCTTAGCTAGGCTATAGTATTCCGTTATTAAATCAAATACTAATTTATGTATTGTCACTTTATACAGTTGTGCCGGCAGTTGAACTCAGGGCCTTGTGCATGCTAGGCAAGTGCTATTCCAATGAGCTACATGTCTAGCCCCTCATTTTGAAAATTATATTTGTATTCATTTACTTTGGCGTGTGTGTATTCATTTGCTTATATGTGTGGGTATGCATGTGTCACAGTGCATGAGCAGAGGTCAGAGGACAACTCGCAGGAGTGATTCTCTCCATCACATGGAACCCAGGGATGGAACTCATGTCATCAGACATGACGGGGTGGGGGACACCTTTATCTGCTAGGCCACCTTACCTGCCTCAGCCCTTCATTTTTTCAGACAGAATGTCACTATGTAGATCATTTTGTCTGTGAGCTTGCTGTGTAGCCAATGCAATCTTGAATTCAGGATCCTCCTGCCTCTGCCTTCCAAATACTGGGATTATAGGTATACCACCATGCCTGTTTTAAAGTCAGTGAGTTTAAGTAAAGATTAATATCAATAGTCTGGATGAGATCTATCCAATCAGTTGAAAGGCCATAACAACACTGAGCTTTCACCAGAGACTTTACATCACCTGTAACTGCAGCATCATTCCTGTGCGATGGTTTTCTCTTGCTTGTCATCTCATCAAATTTCAGGCTTGCATCAGCAGACCCCGTGAGAATGTTAGCCAACTCCAGATACGTAAGCTACTGAATTCTGATTGATACAATTAACATTAGACAAAGTAGATTTTAAGGTAAGAAGAGTAATTTGGAATAAAGAATAATATTTTGATAGAACAAAAGTTCAATTAACCAATAAAGTGTTACAACTTTAAATATTTAAATATATCTCTTCTAGCAGAAAGTGGCCATGCTAAAAATATTTCATGTAATGCCATTGAATATCTCTCATTAATGTTCCCTGGCAACAGTCACTTGGAACATCACAGCTTGTAACTTCAGAACCAATATTGTAAGATCACTCATAACATTTTTACAACAAATATATTGTATAGAACAATAAAGACACATAGAATAGGCATGCGTGTGTTTCTGTATCTAACTACAGGACAGTCTGACGTAAAGGAAGCTTTTACAATCATAAAAGACTTCCTAATTGCTAAAGGGAAGATGAGAGCTTTTGAGGTTGGATATATCCATGCCCAGTCAACCACTTGGATGAGCCATACTGTATTATCCTTTTCTTAGAGCACTATCTTCCATAGAGACCTATGTACTACTTTCCTCACTGCTGTGACAAAATACCCAACAGAAGCAACTTAAGGGAGGAAGGGCTTAGTTTGACTCACAGTTTGAGAAGGTACAATCAATCATGGAGGAAAAAGTGAGGTAGAATCCATGGTGACAGGAGCAACTAGGACTCCTCACACTTTACACCTTGGCAGACTAGAAAGCAGAGAGCTCTATCTTGAAGCAGGGTGAGCCTGTAACTCTGACGGCCCACCCCTACAACCTTATATTCACCATGTAGGTCCCATATCCAAAAGGCTCCACAACCTCTTCAAACAGAACTCAGCTGGGGACCAAGTGTTCAAACACATGAGCCCATGGGGGATATTTCACATTCAAACTACACAATCTAGGAGCTTATCAACACAGATGGCCACAGAAGACTATGATTGCTGAACCAATGCATATAAAATAAGATACATCAAGCTGTGCAACATGAGTCAATCTTTCCTACACTTAGATGAGCACCCACTGGCCAGCTTCCAGGTTCAATGAAGGTACAGGGTGAGGCAAAGGTGGTGATGATGTACTCCATGGGGAAAGCCACACCTCATATGCTCATCCAACTTCAGGACACAGGGATGTATCTTGAATATTTTAGTCCTTCAGATTTTACGGTAACTTCTGTCATCCTCTGCAAGTGTGTGCCATCACATGGGATCATGCAAAGCAGGTGAGGGAGTGAGGCTTATTTTCATCCCCACACAGTGGGGATGAAGAGGGAAACCTCGGGAATCAATGAGGATGTGGGAGATAAGCATCCTAGAAAACCTCACAAGGAGAGGAAAGTTCTGTTCTTCCTTGTCTCCTGACTTCCATAGCAAATGAGCCTCCCCAAGGTACAAAGGCCAGGACTCATGATTATTTCTGTGGTAAGCTTTTAATCAGTATTTTTATATGATTGTCATAAGAATACTATTAAAGGAAGCCATGATCACAGGTCTAAATGAAAGTCCACTCCAGCCATAACTGGGAAACTGTGGAATCTCATGTCTCTTGTCCCTTAAGGAACAATATATGAATATATGGATGACCAAGCTGTTTAGCCCATCCAAGATATAATCTCTGGTTGAAGGAGCAAAAGTGGTATATTAGTTACTTGTCTCGTCACTGTGACAAACGCCCCGACAAAGGCAACTTAAGGAACGTAGGGCTTATTTTGGTTCACAGTTGTAGACGTCTCCATTATGGTGGAGAAGCCTTGATGGCAGAAGCCTGAAGCAACTGGTCACATTGCATCAACAGTCAGGAAATAGAGAGTGATGAATTCTCTGTACTCAGCTCACTTTCTCCTTTTTATTCAGCAAAGAACCCCAGCCCATGGAATGGTGCACCCACAATTAGGGTGGGTCTTTCCACCTCAAATAATCCCTCACAGGTATACCCATAGGCTTCTCCCCTAGGTGGTTCTAGATCCTGTTAATCAATCTAGATTAATCAATATTAATCATCACAGGTGGGGTACTGTCCACTTAAAAAGTCACACCAGAATTATCATTTTTGGTCAAAGCATATTTCTGGGTCATGGGACTTGCAGGAACAGACTCTCAGGATTGCCAGGAAATCATATGAAAGTGGCTAGCTGTTTCAAAGCACTCCCAACATCAGGAGTTCTCCTGTTTCAGGAATGCATTAGACATCTGTCCCTTCCTGTTGAATCAATGCCCACTTGAATTTTTCTGTTACAGACATTTCTATATTGGCTACCACATTACCACTCGCCTCATGCAAGTGTATGAATACAAATAATCCAACCCCCAGAGAGTTCTTCTGCTCTTCGTGGTACCAGTCTTGAGTAAAAGTCATTCTTTGAATTGTCACATTTGTTTGCTTGTACCTGATTTTATCCAACAGTCCAGTGTCTGTTAGTGTATGATGATCAAATCTGAGGCCAAGTTGCATCAGCTGCCATAATGGTGATTACATTGAGGAAGCTCTCTCTCGTCCTTTTCTCTTCGTCTTTAAAGTTTGAAAATAGAGTAACTAAGAGATAGAACAATGAGCAGCCTTGTCTTTTAGCCTCAGTTTTTTAGAGTGGCATAGCTAAATTATGGCATTCAAGTAAGCATCTGTGGCCTCTGGACATTGTGATTACCTAGTGACTAGCTACCTGGGACTAAATAAACTGTCCACTCAATAGTGTTCCTGCCATATACAAACATTCTAGTGATATAACCAGAAGGCCATAAGTTCACATGGCCTGTCTGTTCAGGGGCACTTTGGGCCCACATCAAATAAGGACACTCAGTCATGACTACTATGAGTGATGTACCCTCAACTCCACTGAGAATGCTTCTGACTCCCCAGTCAAATTTTTAATACACTTATTCCATATTAGGCATTACGTCAAGAAAAGGGCCCAGTCAGTCATCAGCAAGGTCAGTGAGGCAGGCTGGGTCAGCAAAAGGCACAGGTCCCTCTTGCTCATTGTCCTGCAAATAAACATGTTTGTACTGGGTGCAACTGTATGTGTTCCCAAAGGGCTCCCACTCCACTTTTTTCACATGTACAACAGGGAAGTGCCATTGTAAATGGAGGATAGATATTTGAGTTTGAGTGCCAGTTGGATGGGGGAGGGGGGCTGCTAAAAATGCCAGTTTTCCAGCAACCTTGTAGGAAATTAAGACCATGACCTCCACCTAGCCTACTACCAAAGACCCTAGAAGCACCCTCTTATTATTCAGAAAATCTTTTTTGTCACTTTGTACTCATACCTTTAGAAAGGTTCTATGGTTAGATACATTTGAAAATATATTCTATAGAGCCTTTGGATATCTACATAGTAAACTAGTATGCTAGGGGTCCTGGTCATCCTGATATAAAAATTTCTATGTAGTGTTTCCCAAGTATTTGCAACTATAAAACTCCTTTGTTGGGTCTGGAAAGATGGCTCCATGCTTAAGAGTATGTACTGCTCTTTCAGAAGACCTGAGTTCAGTTTCCAGCACCCACATGGGGCAGATCACAATTGCCTGTAACTACAGCTTTAAGGGATCCGGCACCCTCTTCTGGCCTCTGCCAGTACCTCTACTCATGTGCACATACCCCCACACAGACACATAATTAAAAATATATCTTAAAAACTCCTTTGCTACATCGAACTTGTCAGCAAACCAGAAAACCAGTGTTTCATGAAATATATTTTTTGGAATGCTACCTTGGGCAGGTACGGATCTATTATGTGTTCCAAAGGCCTGTGTCAATCCAAAGCTTGGCACTATTGAGAAGTGGTAGAAATTTTAAGTGATGGAGCCTAGTGGGAGGTCTTCTGGTCATTGGAGGCATACCCTTGAAGAGGATATGGGTCCTTCGGTCTATTATTCACATCTTTTGCTTCCCAACCTTGAGGTGAATGGTTTTGTTCTGCCACATGTTGCTGCCATGATGAGCTGTCACAGCCCAAAACAATAGAGCCTACTAATCATGGACCAAATCGTCAAAACTGTGTGCCATTAAGTTAATAATATCTGGTGCTTATTATAGAAACAGTTGAACACCACACTGGGAAAATAGATTTCAACATTGTTGCTGTGTTCATTCATCTTTGTGTCACTGTAACCATAATACTTGACAAAACAACTTGACAGAACCAAGGTTTATTTGGGCTCAAGGTTTCAGAGGGTCTCAGTCCATTATGATGCCATGGTGGAATTCACAGCAGTGGGAGTGTGTAGTAAAAAGTCTTCACACCATAGGTGACCAGAGATCATAGAACGTAGGCAGGAACTAGAAACAGTTACAACCTTCAAAAGCCTGACCTGCTAGGCAGGCCTCATTTCCTAAAGGCTTCATAGCCTTCAAAATAGAGCCACAGCTAAGCTCAAAGCAGGAGCCAGTGGGAGACAGTTCAGATTTGAACCAAAAAAGTTCCAAATTCTGATTAGTATGTAGTAGTTCAGAAGACACTATTAAGAAAAATTCTAATTAAGGTTCTGTCTCATCTCAGCCAGGAACCCAACTTGAGAAATGCAAATCTTTTTTTTACAAAACGGTTTGATATTTGTTTATTTTTGTGTGTTTGCTTGTTTTTTTGTTGTTTATTTATTTTGTGGGTGTGCATGGGTGTGGGTGCCACTGCAAGCCTGTGGAGGTGAGAGAACAAGCTTGCAGGAGTCAGTTTTTTCCTTCCATGTAGGTTCCAGGAATTGAACACAAGTTATTAATAAGCTTAAAGCACCTTTACCCACTGAAACATCTTAATGGATGGAAATATGAGTCTTTAAGATTTTTATTATTTTGCAATTATGCATGTGTGTTTGTGTGTGGGTGTGTGCATATGAGAATGAAGGTGCCTAGAGTTCAGAGATGTGGGATTCCTTGCAACTGGAGTTACAGGTAGTTGTATACAATACAACATGGGTGTAGGGAACTGAACTCAGTTCCTCTGGAAGAGCATTGTGTGCTCTTAACTATTGAGCCATCTCTCCAGTCCCTAGAAATGTGAATTATTAAGGCTGTAATTTGTTCATGTTCACTGTGCCAGGGTGGGGGGCGACCCTTGGGAGAACAAATATATTCTTCCTTTGATGGGAACACTCTCAAAGGTACCACACAAAATATACCCTAAAATCTTCCTGTTGTTAAAACTCCTTCCATGGGGGAGATATAAACAATGTCTACCAGCTCCTCCCTTGGTCCCAAAGACAATCTGAGGTACAGGGTGAACAAATGAGTTTATTGTTCTTACTTACAGAGCATTGAGTGAGGGGTTACTTACAGGAGTGTGGGTGCTCCCCCTCAAGGCTGCGCCAGACTGTCTTCACCCAGCATGGATGATGGCTTCACCATAGCTGCACAAATGCCCCCCCTTAGTCTTTCCTAGCCTATGTACTCTAGCCAATACCCAAGGTCACATACAATTAGGGCCAAATTGCAGCTGAGTGCTCAAGTCTCATTACCCTCCCCACCCCTTCTTCAGCGAGGAATGGTCACCAGTCAACAAGCACAGCTGTGATGATCTTTTGCAAGTGGCACAGCTGAACTCCTGAAAAGGTGTCTGTTTGCCTCAGAAGACAGTCCTGTACAACACTTTCATTCACACCATAATGTTTCCATTAATGTAACTTCAACCTGTGAGGCCAGTGGTATTTGGTAACAATCCAGAAGTTCTCCCAACTCATCAGAAGACTCCATCATCTATGAACTTTGGGGCTCCTTCACTGTGACACCAGATGACTTACTGTCTTGAGATGTGGGTCTGTGGGGGAAAGCATAGGCTCAATTACAAGGATAATGTGTGCACATGTACACAAAGACAAGGAACACAATTAGAGCTCACTTCACAACGAGGGTCTAGGGTCTAGAAACGAAGATAATTCCATGATACAAACTACTTTTTGCAAGTCTCAACAGTGATGTCTTGGTTTGCAGACTAACAAAAAATATTTCTGCAGGCCCTGACTTCAGTCTCGAAGAAGGAAGAGGAACAAGCATTTCCACTTTAACAGGATTATCAACAATACTGTTGGTATTGTCTGTTGGCAGTTTCTATCAATCCTATTCCAGTCTTTTTCCTTGGATATCAGAAGCTGGAAACCTTGAGACAAAATTTCTGAGAACTTCTTGCCAATGTCATCTCTCTACACAAAATTTGGATAGGAAAAAAGGAGTAGAAACCATATTTTCTCTCTAGCAGCAAGAAAAGGCAAGTTATCTTTCCCCAGATATGTTTTCACAGAGCACTGCTGCACTCCTTTCTAAGCTAACCAGGACTCTCATACTACCAGCAAGGATTGCTCTGCCAGTTTCTGACCTCTGCATGGCAGAAAGAAGTTCCCGACATTCTGGAGTATGGTGATGCTGAAAGCTAGTGATGATCACTGGTGTGCACTCTTCCATATCCTTTTCCACTTCCAGGAATGGTGCTGAGCAAAGTGCTTGAGAAGCCCTATTGAAAATGTCAAGACTTTCATCTTACCCCAGTCAGACTGGCTAAGATTAAGAGAACAAATGATACCAAATGTTGGAGAGGGTGCAGGGAAAGGGGAACGCTCATCCACTGTTGGTGGGGCTGCAAGCTTGTTCAACCCCTATGGAAAGCAGTGTGGAGAACTCTTAAAAAACTAAAAATGAACCTACCATTTAACCTGGTTAGTCCCCTCCTTGGCATATACCCAAAGAACTCATCCTATTGCAGAAAAACTTGTACATCCATGTTTGTTGCTGCTCTTTTCACAATAGCTAAGAGATGGAAGCAACCTAAGTGTTCCTCAACTGATGGGTGGATAATGAAAATGTGGTTCATTTATACAATGAAGTTCTACTTAGCAGTAAAGAAAGATGAAATCATGAAATTTGCAGGTAAATGGATGGAACTGGAAACTGTTATACTAAGTGAAGTAACAGAGACTCAGAAAAACAAACGATGTATGACCTTCCTCATATGTGGATCCTAGCACCAAATCCTTATAAGTGAGTATGTATCCAGACATAACTACAGGAACAAGGATAATGAAAAAGAACCAGCGAGATAAAGGGAAAGAAAGAACCTGAGAGAGAAGAATAGTAGGAAACAGGTGTTACTAAGGGAGATATGGGTTAAAATGGGGTTATTTAAATGGGGGGGGGACGGAGGGTTATACAAAGAAACTTGAGGATAAAGGGAAAGAAGGAGCTCAATAGAGGAGGGACCATAGGAGAAGGGTTTTATTAAGGGAGAAATGAGAAAAATGGGAACACTTTAAATGAGGAAACCAAGGTGGAAGCATTAGACAGTGAGAGAGATAAATAATGCCTAGCTAGCTTTAAAAAATCAGAGGGAACCATATTAGTCCAACAACCTACTGACAAATTATACATACATCTAGCTCAAGGAACAAAATATATGTCTAGTCAAGGTTTATCTGAGAACATTTGGTTTTTGCCCAAGTTTTATCTACATAGCACATGGTAATTAAAAGTACCAGACTGGTGGAACTAACCTTCTTGGATGTTTAATAGTCACCCTTTGAGGCCTATACTAACCTGGTCAGAGGGACTTAAAGGACAGTTTTTGCTCCTTGCCCTCCTAGGTTGACTAGTTCCAGGGGACTATGAGCATCTCTCAAAATGTCCTGTAATTGTGGTGGGTCACCTGTCCTCTTGATCAAGGAGGCCAAGAAGACCCCATCAGATGGACTTGAACCAGTATCCAGTCTACAAAGAGGAGGGTCAACACAGAGGAAACATTTCCTCCAGGCTTCCAAGTGAAGCCAGCCACAGTCCAACAGGACCTTTGACTTATCTTCACGTAGAGTGAACTGGTAAAAGAAGAACCAGGGGCTCTTCCCAAGCCCATGTGACCTTTGAGGAACAGATCTTCAAAGGACTTTAAGAGTAAAAATAAATTGGCTTATCTGGGCCAACCATATGGTCTTAAACACCCAAAAGGAAAGTATAACCAAAGATTAAAGTGATCAGTATATTTCTTTATGAGTCCATGTGTATAGCTAAAGGCTACATCACAAGAAACAATGCCGGACAGGAGATACTTTCCTTTGAGCTGTTGGCCAAGGTGGCCCAAGGGACTCCCAGACAGTAACCCAGCATAGAACTGGGAAAATGAACAGCAGACCCCACTCTTCTTCAAAGGAATGTTGGCAACTGCTGCTAGATGAGGAAGAGCTGCTCTTTCTAAAACAAGGGACTCTAGATAGGCTGAATAGACTTAGTGGATGGACTTGCACTGGGGAATGACTGGGGGCACTGACAACATGGTGGACAATAACAGGGATGACAGAGGCTATGGGAGCGTGCCATTTGGGATGCAGGTATAAAGATGAACAAGATTCTTTGGGATGTTCTGTATGAAATATAAAAAATTACGGTGGAATTATGGTGGAATAAAATGGCAGGAATTGGCAACTGGTTGGGTCTGTATGAAGGAACACTACCTGTTAATATGGAATATCAGTAATTGATTCTTAAGTGAGCAAGACAGGGACTGTGTCTGAACTATTCTATTTCGGATCTAATTATTCCACTAGTTTGGTCTACCTAGCATAGTAGAAGAAATGTAGCATCCATCTAGTTATACTGGGAGTCCCTGGAGTTTGTATGTATGCAACTGGCCTCACAGCTAAAGTTTGAGCATCTTAAAGGTTTCTGTAGCCACATTTCCCCCCAGAGTGGTGCCTGTATGGCAATGCATACCTATTTAAGGATCTGTTTTGACATTTTTTCTAGGGTCCTCCTGGGAAGAAAAATTATGCCATGGAAGGAGAAGGTAAGGACTGGAATGGAGATTCTTTTTGTTTTTCCTGCGAAGTTACAAATAATATGATACTGGACAATGCCCATTTTACCAGTAACATCCTAAGCAACTCATTTAAAACAAAGAGTGGAACAGAGGAGGCAGAAACATGGATGAGAGCAAATGCAGTGGGTTTGGGGCCACTCTACCATCAATTCCTTAGACTTTGCAGTCTTAGCCTCCCAAAGAGAGTTGCTTAGAGAACTCAGTAGTGAAATTCAGAGCCTATACCAGTCCTATGCCCTATCCATTACTCTCCAAGTTTTCATATGTGTGTGCTTAGGGAACTTCTGCTTGGAAGCCATAGCTGCTAAATCACAAGTTTGCTGGAACCTCACTGTGTTTCAAAGTGTGGTCTGAGGAACAGCAATATTAGAATTACCTGGGAACTTGTTAGAAATGTTAGAAATTTAGGTCCATTATAAAACTATCAAATAAGACACTACAATTTAACAAGATCCCAATGTTGAGTTCAATGAGTGTTAAGTTCAAGATGCACACTGCTCCAGAGAAGCTGTGATATGACAGATGTCACCATGAAAACAGAATGGGATTTGGAGTCAGGAGCTCTAGGTTGTAGTGTTAGTTCTGTCTCCTACTGCCTGTACAAAATTCTAATTGCAACAGATGGAGACTATCACAGAGTTCTACAACTTGTCAAACACAGAGAATAAATGTCTGTGAGATGCCCAGCCCTAGGTGACACATCTACAATGCAACCTGTACACCTAATGCTCATGGAACTTAGTGGAACAGGGGGATAGAGAATACTAAAGCATCAATCAATTCTCACCCAATGTGAAGCTTCCTCATGCAGCAGAGGGTGATTAACACAGAAGGCCACAACTGGCCAAAGTGTAGAGAAAAAGAGACTGAAGAGTACATATTCCTGGATAAGACTTCTATATTAAACCTTACCTGCACTCAGGGCTCAGGGACCACTGCGGAAGAGGGCGCAGAAAGATTGTAAGAGCCAGAGGTGGTGGATGACCACAAGGAAACAAAGTTTTCCAGGCTTCTGGGAACTTGGTCATAGAAACCTACAACAATGGTGACAACATGCACAAGACCTATGCAAACTCAAACCAAACAAAAACTCATAGAACTGGGGAAATGGGTAAGAACCCACAACCTTTATCAGAGGCACTATTAGCAGTTGATCACTGCTGGGTGAAGGAGAATTGATTTTCTTTAAAGGAGAGACTCTGGATAGACTGACAAGGCTCGAGTGGATGAACGCACACCAAGGAATGTCTGGGGATACAAACTTGAATTGATAGGCCTTAATATATATTGCAAAATGCATGCAGTTCTGTGGATGGGCTATGGGGGTTGCAGATAGGGGAAGGAATCTAAATATGATTAAGATATATGAAATGCACAAAAATTCAGTAAAAATATATATTGAAAAAAAATTTAAGAAATCAAGTAATCACCCTGATTTGTTTTGCTAAATGGAATGTTCTAATGGCTGTATAATGATAAAGTCAGAGTTGTGTGTGTGTGTGTGTGTGTCTCTGTGTGTGTGTGTGTGTGTGTGTGTGTGTGTGTG
>NW_008360030.1:1152197-1159346 GCF_000622305.1 Nannospalax galili | reverse complement strand
TGTGTGTGTGTGTGTGTGTGTCTGTGTGTGTCTGTGTCTGTGTGTCTGTGTTTTGGAGCCAGACTGCCTAATCTTAAATTTTGATTTCACATATGAACAGTTGAAGCTTTGAGTGTTGCTTGACATCTGAGTTTTAGTTTGCATAGCTGTAAGACAGGCATGAATAACTTTATTTTTAAAAGATTTTAAAATTATTTTAAACTCTGTGTGTGTGTGCGCGCGCGCACGTGTGTGCACGTGCGTGTGCTCATGTGCATGAATATGTGAGTGCAGGCATCCATGGAGGCCAGAGGCACTGGATCTCCCTGGAGCTGGAGTTACAGGCTGATTGGTTGTGAGTGCCTGACATCAGTGTTATGAACTGAACTTGGGTCCTCTCCAAGAGGAGTACACATTCTTAACCACTTAGCCACCTCTCCAAACCCAACACTAATACTTTTAAAGTGATACAATTAATGTAAATCTCATACTGTAATAATTGGTAAGTTTTATAGTCTGGTTTTATACAGTATTTTTCAGGAACAAAAAGAGATAGCAATAGGACTCCTATATTAAACCTTACCTACCCATGGCTCAGGGACCATTGTGGAAGAAGGGGTGGAAAGATTGTAAGAGCCAGGGTTGGTGCATGATCATAAGGAAACAGTCTTCCAGGTCTCTGGGAACTTGCTCATATGATCTTACAGCAATGATGTCAGCATGCACAAGACCCATGCAAACTCAATCAGACAAAACCCCAGCATAGAACTGGGGAAATGGGCAGGAAGCCCCAACTTTAGTCAAAGAACTATTGGCAGCTGATTAATCCTGAGGGAGGGAGAGATCTTCTTTAAGGGAGTGACTCTAGATAGGCTGACTAGACTTCAGTAGATGAACTTGCACTGAGGGTACACAAACTTGACTCAATAGGTCTTAACATATATGATAGAATGCATGAAATCTGGTGGGGAGATATGAGGAGGGTGTGGATGGGGGAGGGGGTATAAAGATGATTAAGATATTTTATATGAAATGCACAAAAATTCAACAAAAATATACAAAAATAGGGTCTCCAGGGGACTAGCTGCAATTTCATTATTTCAGAGTTTATTATGGTGTATATACTTTTAAACAATGGTTACAGCTATCCAAAGACTAGAGGTCTAACTCTGAGCCACTATATCAGCTTGGGATGGCTTTATGACATGATTTTGAAACACTTAACCAGTTCACTGAAGATTCCCCATTTTCTTTTTCTAAGTCCATTTTGTGTTGCTATAACAGAATGCATAAATTGGGAGTGGGGATATAGTTTGGTGGTAGAACACTTGCCTAGCAATCCTCAGCCCAACAACACAAACCTAAGGTAATTTATTTGACTCACAGTTCTGGAGACTGGAAAGCCCAAAGGCATGGTGCCAGCATTTGATCTGCAGTTGATGATGGCCTTGCTGCTTCATCCCATGGCAGAAGATAGAAGGGCAAGAGAGTGTGGGAGAAAAGAAGAGAAGGCTAAAGTCTCCTTTTTAAAAAAATAAATAACTTATTGAGAATTTCATGCATGCATATAAGGTGTTTTGATCAAATCCATGCTCACTCCCTCCCCTCCAATGCTTCCCATATCTCCTCATCACTTTTTTCTGATAGATTCATGTACTCTTTCTTCTTCTTTGATTGATTTATTTTTTTTAAATAGGGCTTTGGGCTACTCTTAACATCCCCCCCCCGAAGAGGTAACCCTAAAATCTTTTAAGGATTAGATAAAAGCTCTCAAACACTTCAGACATTTTTGGCCTTTGGAATGGAGTATGCTGCCAAGAGGCCCAAGGATATTGTGTTTTAGCCAATCTTTTTACCCTAACTGCCTAGCCAGTTTCTACCTCCTATTCTTATCACACCATCCTCTGAAGAGGTTACCCAAATTGCAGACTGCTCTGGCTTCTTCCGTGCTGAACAGGATGCAGGGTGAGGCAATTGGAGTACCCCTTCACAAGGTCTATCTAAAAGACTCCCAAATTGTATAACTCTTATCTGTAGGGGGAAAAGATAGCCCTTGAATCATGAATAGGAGATGTGAAGGAGAATTAAAGGCAAGAGTAATTAGCATTACAAGTTCTAGACAGGGAACTAGAAAAAAAAAAGAACAGGGCAATTTTCAAATGTTCATATGAGAGTCCATTGGAATTTCTTGACAAGGGCTTCCAAAAGCATCCCTCTATTGAGCTCTCCTCATTTTTCTTTTGGCTTTCAAGGCTGGACTCTAGAGTGATGGATGCAGGATTTGCTTTCAGGTATTTTGATACCTGTTGGAGTGGTTAGAGTCAGTGTCAGTTCCCTCTCAAAGGCTTCAATTTATTTTGACACTTAAGGGCATTTGAGGATCTGTTCCTCACGGGTCACATGGGCTTGGGAGGAGCTCCTGGCTCCTTTCTTTTATCAGTTCCATCTATGTGAAGATAAGTCAAAAGTCCTGCTCAACCATGTCTGGCTTCACTTGGAAGCATGTATGAGATGTTTCCTCTGAGTTGACCCTCCTCTTTGTAGACTGGACACTGGTTTAAGTCCATCTCGTGGGGTCTCCATGTCTTCCCTGACCAAGAGGACAGGTGACTCACCTCAGTTACAAGACATATTGAGAGATGCTCCATAGTCCCCTGGAACTTAGTCGACCTTGGAGAGCAAGGGGCAAAGGTACTCCTTTAAGTACCTCTGACCACATTAGTATAGGCCTCAAAGTAGGGCTGCTAAACATTCAATAAGTTTAGTTCCACCAGTCTGGTACTTTTAATTATCATGTGCTATGTAAGGCTTGGATAAAAAAACCAAATAATCTCAGATAAACCTTGACTAGATATATATTTTGTTCCTTAAACTAGTTGACTAAACTATGACCATAGAAAATTTAAGATTATGTGTATATTATTTTTGTCTCATCCTTTATATATCATAACAAACCTACACAGACCTTCATCATTTGCTTAGGCTTTCTCATTTTCTCTGTCTATTTTGGAGAATATCTCCATTCCCATATCCTTTTAATATCTTTTACATTCTCATTTTCTTTTTTTAAAATAATTATGAGACATAGAAGCATTAACAAATAAATTTTCCATCTGTCGTGAGACTTCTTTTCCTGGGGATGCTAAAAAATGCTTATTCCTTTTTAAGGCTCTATTGTCAAGCCAATGTTTGATTAAAGTTGTCCTAGGGAACCAATGAATTTATTGAGCTTACTTATAGAGATAACTGAGGGGTTGCTGAGCTATATGTATGACTTGAGGGTATGCACACTGGAAAGCCTTTACCCAGGGTCATGCCTTCTCTTCCTAGCCTTCCACAGATTGTATACATTAGCCCTCCCCAAATCCAGGAGGCCATGTGTGATTATGCCAAATTATATACAGTTGGCTGGGAAGAGTGGCTGGATAATCTGGTGAGGGTCCAATGACATACTTCACAGAATTAGAAAAAAGCATCCTTAAATTCATATGGAAGCACAAAAGACCCCAGATAGCCAAAGCCAGTAATTAGGGAAATGCAAATTAAAACCACCCTAAGGTATCACCTTACCCCAGTCAGACTGGATAGGAGTTTGGTGGGGACATAGTGTTTTGGCTTTCCATTTTATTATTCTTTTGTTGTGATTTTGGCATGTGAATTTCTTTTGTTGTTTATGATTCTGATATCAGAACTAAATTGAAGTATGCTTCTGTTTGTATTATTGGGGTGCCTAGATCCTTTCTTAATTGGTTATGTAAAGCTGGTTGGTACAGGGTTCAGGTTCTCTCAGGTTTAATTTGGAGGGAACTGATGGCTTCAGATTAGTTCTTCAGGAGTGTAGGAGGTGAAGTGCCAGACCTAAGCACAGGCTGCACTAGAGAGCATGGCCCACGCTTCCGCAAAAGAGCCAACCTATAATCTGCCCCCGGACCTAGAGACTGATGACGTGAGTGGCCTGGATGAGGGGATCTATCAGGGAGCAACACATCAGCTTATGGGACACTGGGGGAAGGGGGATAGATATATAAGGCCTGTCCTTCCAAGCAATAAATGAGTCTGCAGCACCTCGCCTAGTGCCTGCTTCCACTCAACTCCCAGTGTCTGTGTGTTGACTCCATGCCACTCACCCCCACCTTGGCCAGAACCCTCGTTCCCTGCAGTCCCTTGTGGGCTGGACCTGCAAGGAAACGTGCAACAGCTGGTGCCCAAACAGGGTTCTCAGTCCCCCGGCACTGGCGACGCCCCCAACTTTGGTTCGTTCAGTGAGTAAGCCCCAGGTTTTGTCTGTCCCTTCGGCTGCTCAAGGGTGAATGGGTGGCCCCCTCCTCTGTCCCCTCTACCCTGTTTGTCATACTTGTTGTTAAATCAGGAAGGCACACTCTGCCACATGGTCCCAAAGTCCACATTGGCACCTTTTATTCCTTGGCTCATCCCAGTGAGTTCACATAAGGGCTGATCCACCCCGAACTCAGAGCCCAGGCTTCAGGTCATCCTGTTGCCTGTCCCGGAGACACCATGTGAGCATACAACCGAGGGTGTCACGGCTCTCCTAAGTCCCTCACTAAGCACAAGACATTTCGATCTGATACACCTCTTCATGTCAGGGTGGTTTACGTCCGAGTGGCTTATGGTCTTTGTTTGCTTCATTTGTGCCCTTTTGGTAGTAACCCTTGCCTTTAATTTTGAGGTGAGTTTCCCTTCATGGGACCATCCCACAATGGGCAACCTACCACCACCATGCAAGGGGCCACAAACGGCAGCACTCAAATCGCTCCTTAGAACTCGGGGACTGAAAGTGAAACCAAAAGATATTGAAAATTTCTGGGATGAAGCCACTAACTTGGCCCCTTGGGTCTCTCCCGAGAATATGTGGGATCCTGACCTCTGGATGAGGGTCCTTTTTTTGGCCCAACAAAAGGAAGTAGGATCAGGAGTTGTTCCCCTGCCTCGTTTTTCCTCATCCTTTTAGCCAACATTGCCAGCCTTAAGTCCTCCTCCCCTGAAGAAGCCACTTCAGCCCACAATAAGCATTGTCAGGATCAGTCCTGTGTAGACCTTGCCATTACTTCAACCCCCACTGACCTTGATATGGGAACCAGCCCCGAGGTCGATCCAGATGAGGAAGGGGCCCCCTTGCTTCTACCTCAGACCCCACTTTCAAAGTGACAACAATCGGAGACACCACCACCCCAGTACCCCTGGAAAGAACTACGTTCTGCCTGCTCCGATGCACCTCCTGCTCATTATGCCCCCCATGTCCCACCCACCCCTTGCTGCCCCTTGCTGGCCATTGTCCACCTTTCCAGTTAATGTCGGTCCAAATGCTGCACAACAGCCATGGGTGCCCACCACTCTCACAGACCTTGCACTCATCTGCAAAGCTGCCAATGAATCAGGCCCTGATTCCCCATATTTTGAGCAATTTCTCTGCCAATGGGCCATGCAGTTACAGACCCATTACAATTGTTATAAGTTATTAAAGGCAGTTTTGGAGCCCTCAGTCTTTCTGAGCTGGCATTTGGCTTACGACGATCAGGCTGAAAATCAGGCACATCTCAACCTTCAATATGGCCTTAACATTACTTTAGATATGCTCACAGGACATGGACAATATATTGATCCCATTTCCCAGTCCACTAATGGCCTTCATGCTTACTACCAACAAGTTAGTGACCTGGCCTTCAAGGCCCTTAAATGTTGCTCCCCCTGTGACCCACAGGCATTCTTCCACAATTTGATTCAGCAGCCAGGGGAGTCCTTCATGGACTTCCTCACCCGTTTAACTGGGGCAGTGGAACAGAGGATGGAGCCTGGATCCACCCATGATATGCTTATCAAACAACTGGCATGGGAGGGCCTAAATACCTCTACCCGCAATGCTATTACACCTGTCCACAATGATGATATTCATAAATGGGTACTTGCCACTAGAGACCTAGAACTCAGGACAGGGCCATCGAGGCCCTGACCACCTCCTTAGAGGCACTCTTATTACAAGGAAGGCACACCCCCTCTGATTCAAAAGATGGCTGCTGGAACTGTGGGAGGACAGGACACCTCCACAGGGACTGCCCAAAAAACAGAGCTCATCCCAAGTCCCGCTGCCCCAAATGCAAAAAAGGATTTCATAGGGCAAAAGATTGTAGGTCACGGCCCCAATAGCTCTCGGCTCCTTTAAACTCCACCCGGGGCACCCCTCAACCCCACAAGCAGTGGGGGAACAAGGCAGGTTTTATGGACCCTTCCAATTCTTAATCACTCCCCCCCTAATGACCTTATTTCTGGATGGGATCACTGTGAAGGGCCTAGTGGACACAGGAGCCGATGTTACCATCATCACCAAGAGCGACTCTCTTCAGTTACCCCATTGGAAATATTGGCCTGGCCCACCCATTAAGGGAGTGGGGGACAGCCAGGACACAAAGCTGGTCATCAGCCCAGTATACTGGAAGGGCTTAGACAGGAGTAAGGGCACATTCACCCCCATAGTGGCCAACATCCCCCACAACTTGTGGGGTCAAGATGTCCTGGAGGACATGGGTGTGGTTCTTACCACAGATGATCAGGCCTTTTATGATGATGTCATAGCCCATGATAAACTTGGCCTCTCTGGGAGAAATCAGAGCCCTGACCAGCACCCCCAATTCTAAGGACCACTGCCCTCCCTGGGACATCCCCTAAGGAGTCTCCCACACCGATTGTGCTTACCTGGCTCTCAACAGATGCGATCTGGGTGGAGCAGTGGCCTATTATAGAACCTAAATTGTCTATCCTCAAAAATTTGGTCCAGAAAGAGCTGGACCTTGGACATTTGGAACCATCCACTAGTAAATATAACACTCCAATATTCATTATTAAAAAGAAAAATGGCCATTTTAGATTGCTTCAGGACTTAAGCACCATTAATGACCAAATGGAAAAAATGGGCTTGACACAGGCCAGCTTGCCCCACCCTGGCACTAGTCCTCCTTCTTATCGTATCACAACACTTGATATTAAAGCTTGCTTCTTCTCAATCCCACTGGGCCCCAAGATTGTGATCACTTTGCCTTTATGGTTTGGGAACCGAACTTCCACAAGCCGGCCCTCAGATAGCAATGGAAAGTCCTTCCCCAGGGAATGAAAAACAGTCCTACTATTTGTCAGCTTTTTGTCTCATGGGCCACTTCA
>NW_008360030.1:1150398-1151996 GCF_000622305.1 Nannospalax galili | reverse complement strand
ATGGTACCTGACTTTAATTTAAAGCTGGTCTATACACTAGCTATTTTTAACAACTCTATGGCACCATAAATTGGCTCAAACCATTGTTGCTCATTCCCTCCAAGAAACTGAGGGTGCTGTTTTCTCTTTTGGAGGGCCCCACCTGCCCTTCAGCAAAGATTAACTTAACTTCCCTGGCCATTGCCTTATTACAAAAGATCATTGGGTTACTCTCATCAACAACCCTTGACAGATATGAGCCCTTACAATCCCACAGGCTTTAGTGCTATTGACTTCTTCTGGCTTCCTTGGTGACCTTTGGCAGACTGGGCCACTTATCTGGGTCCATCTCGCATACTCGGGGCTCCAGCAGGTTTCCTCCAAGTTTGATCTGGCCTTTAACCTGGCAGTCAAACTGTGCACTTAAGCTTGAAGAACCTTCAATAGAGAACCCGACATTATCGTGCTCCCCTTTCCCCTCCATAGCCTACAGGCACTATGGGCCGATATCATAAGTTTTCAGACTATGATGTCAGGCTTCCCTGGTGCCATTGACAATTGTAGCAGGAGGCCTCCAAAGATGGCGCGGACCCAGAGCCCTGGGATTCAGCAAGAATTCACTTCACTTCTTGGTCCACAAATAGCCCACCAAAAGGAGCCCACACCTCTGTACCCTGCTCCCGAGCACAGTGACTGCTGACAAACTGCATGGTGTGGACCAATCAGAATATGATACACTGACTAAAGGGGCTTGGGGGCAGAGAAAAGGGAAATATAAGGTGTGCCTCTTCCTGCATTAAACGAGTCTGCAGCACCTCGCCTAGTGCTTGCTTCTATCCGACTCCCAGGGTCTGTGTGTCGTGACCCCGCGCCTCTTACCCCCTAATCAGCAGGGGACCCAATCCAGGTTAGGATCTTCACAGCTAGCCTGAGGAGAACCCACAACACCTGGCACCTGAACAGGGACTCCTGCCCACGGTGTTGGTGACACCCAGAACCTCTGTTCGTTCAGTAAGTAGGCCCCTGGTCTTGTCTGTTTCTTCGGCTCCTTGAGGGTAAGCGAGTAGCCCCCTCCTCTGTCCCCTCCACCCTGTCTGTCATCTTTATTGTTGGACTAGTTTGTTAGATCAGGGAAGCACACTCTGCCACGTGGTCCCAAAGTCCACATTGGCACCTTTTATTCCTTGGCTCATCCCAGTGAGTTCACATAAGGGCTGATCCACCCTGAACTCAGAGCCCAGACTTCAGGTCACCCTGTTGCCTGTCCTGGAGACACCATGTGAGCATACGGCTGGAGGTGTCACGGCCTCCAAAGTCCCTCACTGAGCACAAGACATTTGGATCTGATACACCTTTACATGTTGGAGCGGTTTACATCTTAGTGGCTCACAGTGCTTCTTTGCTTCCTTTGTGCCCTCTTGGTAATCACCCTCATCTTCTACTTTTGTGGCAAATTCCCCTTCGTGAGACCCTCCCACAATGGGCAATTTACCACCACAATGCAGGGAACCACAAACGGCAGCACTCAAGGTGCTCCTTAAAACCAGAGGGTTGAAAGTGAAACCAAAAGATACCAAACACTTTTGGGATGAAGCCACTAATTTGGCTCCATGGGTCTC
>NW_008360030.1:1148508-1150095 GCF_000622305.1 Nannospalax galili | reverse complement strand
GAGCTCCTTTGCCTATATCTCAGGATACTCTTCTAGAGCTACCATGCCCCAGAATTCCCCACTCCATTACCTGTGGAAGGAATTACTCTCCCGCCCCCCGAGTAACCATCCCACCTCTTCCCCTGCTACCATGCCCCTCCCTCCTAGGCTGCCCTCCTTAAAGCCTCACCTGCCTTTGTCCGCATCTCCGGTTAACGTTGGCCTGATGCAGTGCAGCATCCATGGCTGCCCACCCCACTTGCTGACCTTGTTCTTATCCACAAGGCAGCTGAGCAATTGGGTCCTGACTCCCCATATTTCGAACAGGTTCTTTGCCAGTGGTCGTTACAGTTACAAACCCACTATGATTGGTATAGCTTACTAAAGGCAGTCTTAGAACTCTCAGTCTTTCTAAACTGGTGCGCAGCCTATGACGATCATGCTAAAAGCCAGGCATGCCTAAATCTCCAATATGGTCTCAACATTACATTGGACATGCTCATAGGACGTGGACAATATACTGACCCCATCTCCCAGTCTACTATTGGCCTCCATGCCTATTTTCAACAAGTTTCTGACTTGGCCTTTAAGGCCCTTAAATGTTGCTCCCCCCCCCGTGACCCACAAGTCTTTTTCCATAATTTGATTAAACAGTCAGGAGAGTCCTTCACAGACTTCCTTACCTGTGTCACCGAGGCAGTAGAGCGGAGGGTGGAGTCTGGACCCACCTGAGAGTTGCGTATCAAACAATTAACTTGGGAGGGACTAAACATTCCTACTTGTAATGCTATTGCACCTGTCCACAATGATAACATTCACAAATGGGTACTCACTACTAGAGACTTGGACCCTAGGGTGGGCCCTACTGAGGCTTTGACCGCCTCCTTGGAGATTCTTTTGTCTCAAGGAAATCCCGCCCACTTTGGCGCACGGGGGAAGGCTGCTAGAACTGTGGGGGGCTTGGCCACTTTCGTAGTCACTGCCCAAGAGGTACAGTCTGCCCCAAGACTCGCTGCCCCAAGTGCAAAAGAGGGTTCCATTGGGCTAAAGACTGTAGGTCACAGCCTCAACCAGACTCGGCTCCTTTAAACTCCACACAGGGTACCCCTCAGCCCCGCCCACAAGAGGGGAACTGAGACAGATATTATGGACTCTCCCAATCCTCAACCACTCCCCACTAATGACCCTGTTCCTAGATGGACCTACCATAAAGGGCCTAGTAGTCACAGGGGCTGATGTCACCATTATATCAAAAATGTCACAGCCTCAACCAGACTCGGCTCCTTTAAACTCCACACAGGGTACCCCTCAGCCCCGCCCACAAGAGGGGAACTGAGACAGATATTATGGACTCTCCCAATCCTCAACCACTCCCCACTAATGACCCTGTTCCTAGATGGACCTACCATAAAGGGCCTAGTAGTCACAGGGGCTGATGTCACCATTATATCAAAAATTGAATCCCTTAAATTCCCTCATTGGAAATACCGGCCAGGCCCTATAAACTGGCTCAAACAATTTATACCAGTCCCTGACTTGGAATTCTGGGCCTTGTTCTCCCTGCTGGAAGGCCATAATTCACCAACTTCAAGGATCCCTCTCACCCGG
>NW_008360030.1:1146376-1147740 GCF_000622305.1 Nannospalax galili | reverse complement strand
TTTTATTATCTTAGATAACAGACAATGGCCCTGGCACATCTCCCACATAAGATCACACACCAAGCTCCCTGGGATCTTGGCAAAAGAAAATGACAAAGTAGATAAACTTATTATGTCTGTGGCCCAGCGTGATGTGGCTGCACCCTGTTTTGTGTTTCCATGAGTGTTTGTTTGGAGTTTGTTATTCCAAATTTGTTTCTGTTTGCTTCCTTACATGTGCTAATAAAAAAGATAAAAAATGTGATTTTGAGAAGCTAACTCTGGAGGTAAATTGGTCCTTTCTCTTCAGACTTAAGGTAGTTATTCTCAAAAGTGTTCTCAAAAATTTTCCAGGTTCAGGTCGACCCCCTGACCCTGTGAAAGGATGTGAGAACAAACACCCTACATGTTGGATACTTTGGCATGTAGGATTGATCTACCAAAAGAATTCACCTCTATCATCAGTTTTCTGGGTTGATAACTTAGGCTGGTAACCAGGTCGTTAACCAACCGGGTCGACTTGGTGAGAGGAGGTCAATCAGGGAGAACGAAACAGTAATGGAGGGCTGTTACTGAAAACTAGTTCCAGGGTCTGTCCGCACAGTGTGGTTTTGGGACGGGATGCAAATTCCTGCCGATCATGTTGACATTCCACTATAAACATCACATGTACATGGTCCTTTAAATTTATCAATTAGGTCTATTGGTACCAATTAGTAAATTTACAATTACCTCTTTGAAGGTGCCCTGGTGAGCTATGTATTGCCAAAGGTTACCTTCGCATGAATTGCCTCACGAGGCCGTGGGTTGTTGTATTGGATAATGTTGTTATCTTGGATAAGAGCTGGTGATGTATTTCTGTTTCAGTGTCCCGATATGGCAGGTCGATGGGCATTCTCTGGTATGGAGGGCCAGAGAATGAATAATGGTAATGTCTGTTTCTTTTTCGATGCCCCAGTGTGGCAGACTGGTGGTCGCTAATATCTTTCTACATCCTTTGGATCCATTAATATTAAATATAAAAGGCCTTGTTAAAAAATAAATCAAATATTCTAATGCATCAAAAAATTGTGCACACTTTTAAAATTTGCTACTAGTTATTATATACATGGTAAGAGTTGTTAAAAATGAGATGTTAATATTTTTAAACTACTTAGATCTATTGATATCAGTTTAAAATTTTCTTTGGTTTGTTTGCTTGATTTCACTTGTTAAGATTTAATTTTCTTGTTTTTTGTGTGTTTGTGCGTCTTGTAGGTTGTGCACACTTCTAAATCCACTTCTAAATTTAAAATTTTGATTAAACGTACTGGTACCAATTGCTCAAATTAAAAATTATTATTTAAGTACTAAATTATGTATATGATATATATTTTTCTTACAGA
>NW_008360030.1:1124553-1146219 GCF_000622305.1 Nannospalax galili | reverse complement strand
TGGAGTTTCTTTGAAACCTTGGATGTTTGTTCTGAGTTCTAAAATTTGTTTGTGTTACCATGACGTACCTGTTTTTTGAAATAGGGAAGTGTTCTGTATCTAAGTTCAATTTGTTGATTGTTACCTTGGGAACCTGTTTGGTAGGTGGGTAACTCTTTTACATATAGGTCATTATATCGACAGACCTTGAATTGTGCTTTCACATACTTCTTGAAAGTTTCAAGGAGAAGAAATCATATACCAAATCATGGAATTTAAAAGCCTTTATTAAAAATATTAAGGTTGTATTCTACGATTAACCTTTATTTTAACTTTTGTCCTTATTTAAACTTCTATAAGATCTTAGACTTTTCTTTCTTAGTCAAATTTTGCTTCTTATTAACTTTTACTTTTAGGTTAACATTTTCTTCCATAAGGGAATAGGTATGGGGCAAGGCAATAGCCGTCTGCTTTTTGTATATATGCTTGAAAGTATGCTCAAGGCTGTGAGCTCACAAGAATTAACTAACTTTATAGATTTTATTGAACAGGTTTGTCTTTGGTTTCCTGAACAGAGTACCTTAAATGTAGAGATTCCTCTACTAGAACAAGCCAGAGCCTTACACTAACAATTTCACCTTTCTCCTCGCAGTCTGCACTGCCTTCTACCCGACCTACCCCTCTCTCAATGCAAACATCTGAGCAGATCTTGCGTTACATGTGCACCCCTTGCTCCCTTAGGCCCCCTCAATCGATATGGAGTTAATCTGCGTGGTCTCCTACCCAATGCCCTCTGGCAAATGGATGTATCGTCACTTACCTACTCCTGACAGGCATAATTATTCTTCTCTTTCTAATTCTTAAATGCCTTGTTCTTCGTTCCCACAGTCAGAGAAAATTCAATCACTCAGTGTATCAGGCCCTCAGAGCAATTTACAAAGATGATTTCAACCCGCCCTATGCAGCCCGACAGACTTGGCTTGCACAAATGTACAAGGCCTCCGGGGTGATACCCCTTGGAGGGCTGGTAGCCAATGACGGGTAAGATCCTGTTGGGCTGAATCAACCTAAGCCGGGACATGGACGTGTATGTCCATGCTCCAATGACGGGTAAGGTTCATGCCTGAATACAACAACCTAAGACAGTCACAGTCCATGATCCTGGGGTCATCCCAAGGTGGAGCTGCTACAGGCTCTCGCTGGACAGTCATTTTTAAAGAAAAAGAGTGGAAATGTAGCAGGAGGCCTCCAAAGATGGCGCGGACCCAGAGCCCTGGGATTCAGCAAGAATTCACTTCACTTCTTGGTCCACAAATAGCCCACCAAAAGGAGCCCACACCTCCGTACCCTGCTCCCGAGCCCAGTGACTGCTGACAGACTGCATGGTGTGGACCAATCAGAATACGATACGCTGACTAAAGGGACTTGGGGGCAGAGAAAAGGGAAACATAAGGTGTGCCTCCTCCTGCATTAAACGAGTCTGCAGCACCTCTCCTAGTGCTTGCTTCTACCTGACTCCCGGGGTCTGTGTGTCATTACCCCGCACCTCTTACCCCCTAATCAGCAGGGGACCCGGTCCAGGTTAGGGTCTTCACAGCTGGCCTGACGAGAACCCACAACAGACAATCACCTGCCCCAAGACAATTCAGACCCTTCTCACATTGCCACTTGAAGTTAAGCCCCACAGCAGTCCTTCTTCTTCCCCAATTCCCCAAGCGACCACTGCCTTTTTGGACGCTAATAAGAAGAACTTTGGGGTCCTGATACATTGTCCTGGAAAAAAGGGCATCACCCATATTGTCCCTAATCCTGGCTCTGTCCAGTTGGGAGACCGTCTTGCTATGCTTAAAGCTTTAGCAGAGTGCCAAGATGAACCCCTAAATCTCTTTTCTGATAGCACCTATGCTGTTCAGGTTGCTAAGGTCATTGCCTTTTCTCATGTTAAAAACTCCTCCACCCCACTCCACCTTTCTATGGTCAAGCTACAGGAATGCCTAGAAAATAGAAGTCATCCATGATACATCTCACATATCTGCTCACATACCACCCTTCCCAGAATCCTAGCTCAGGGGAATGCTGCCACAGATGCCCTGATCATGACAGTCCAGTCTAACCTGTTAGAACAAGCAAGAGCTTTACATCAACAATTCCACCGGTCCCCTCTGAGTATTCATACACTCCTCCCATAAATCCCTCTGTCCCAATGCAAGCATCTTGTCTGCTCATCTGTGCCCTGCTCATGCCTCTCGGGCCCCTTAACAGGGGAGGAGTGAATCCTCATGGTTGATACCCAATGCCATTTGGAAGATGGACGTGACTCACTACCCCCCTTTTGGGAAATTGAGATTCATTCATGTTATAGTTGACACATGCTCCTCCCTTATTTATGCTTTAGCTCTCTCAGGGGAAAAGACTATACATGCCATTAAAGCTATAAAGTCTGCCATGTTAATCATGGGTGTACCCTGGGTGCTGATGACTGATAATGGGCCCAATTATTCCTCTCAAGAATTCAATAAATTTGTTTCCTCCTGGGGAGTCAAACATACCTTTGGTATTCCCTATAACCCACAAAGACAAACCATTGTCGAAAGGACCAACAGGACACTTGAGTCCCTCCTGTCTAAAAGCCTTTCAGTTGAGGCCAAACGTGACCCCCATTTGGCCCTTACTGAGGCTTTGTTCCACCTTAATTTCCTCATGTTTGAGGACCGGGGTCTCAGTCCAGCATACAAACATCGGTCCCCTTTGCTTCAGGCTATGACTCTGCCACTAGCTAGGTGGAGGGATCCAATCTCATCCCTGTGGCAGAAACCAGCCCCCATCCTGACATGAGGATGAGGATACGCTTGTATTATTCCACAGGATGCTATGGCCCCCATCTGGATTCCATTGAGAGACATCAGACCAGCTATGGAAACCCATCTGGAGACCAGGCCCAACTGCTAGTTCGATAAGCCATGACATCATTTTCTGGCTTCATTATCTTTGGCACCCTTTTGTCCTTTGGCTGTGCTTCTCCCCAGGCTTCAGATCTCTGGGCACTGGTCCCCTTACCACCTCTGATCCTCCCGGTAGATGAACAGTCACCCACTTTCCCAGTTCTCTTTACTACTAATGAATCCCTCGGTCTCCCCACCATGGAATTGATTTACTTGTCCATTCCCATAAACAGCACATGGTTCCTTGAAGGATGGCTCTGCTTCAGCCCAGCCCTTAACCCCTCCTCCCCTAATGCCTCTCGCTGTCACTCCCTCTTTAACATCTCAACAGGTGACTTTTGTGGAAACCGGATCCAGGGCTCCTTATGGGGCCTCAAAATCTGGTCTCCTTTAGTAAAAGACACTTCAGAGACTACAGTGTCCTTCGTGTCCCCTGGGGCCACCCCCCAAGGGTCAGGCATCCTCCATGTACCCGGTGCCCTCCCACCCATAAACTTCCCACCACATTGTGCTTTCCTATTTCATGGGAACACTGCCTCCCACTCACTTCTGGAGGTACGCTCTTCTTTACGGATTATGATGGACTCCCGCAGGCTTCCTCCCTGGCAGCCTGCAGACACCTTGTCTCTACAAATCCCCCCTGAGGTCTGGCAGGTCTGTCTTGCTGACATCTGAGAAGTGGCTGTGTAACTTCTTGCCCTTCTCCTCCCTCACATGGTCATGCCAGAGGTCACACCCTTCGAGGGCTGGTAGTCAATGACGGGTAAGATCCTGATAGTCAGGATGACCTAAGACAGGCACAGTCCATCAAGCTGGCTGCCCTCTGAGGTGGGGTCAACTATGTTGAGGCAAAGAACCTTGGCTCCCACTGACCTTTCTATAATAAAAAGGGATGGATATGTAGGAGGTGAAGTGCCAGACCTAAGCACAGGCTGCACTAGACAGCACAGGCCATTCTTCCGCAAAAGAGCCAACCTATAATCTGCCCCTGGACCTAGAGACAGATGATGCAAGTGGCCTGGATGAGGGTATCTATCAGGGGGTGACACACCAGTTTATGGGACATTGGGGGCAGGGAGAAAGATATATAAGGCCTGCCCTTCCCAGCAATAAATGAGTCTGCAGCACCTTGCCTAATGCCTGCTTCTGCCCGACTCCTGGTGTCTGTTTGTGGACTCCACACTGCTCACCCCCACCTTGGCCAGAACCCTCGTTCCTTGCAGTCCCTCATGGGCTGGACCCACAAGGAAACCTGCAACACAGGCGTACACACAAAAGCCAAATTCAGTTCCAGTCAGGTACACTCACGGTTCCTTCACAACGTGGAGGCAGGATCCAGGCATTCTCAGGCAGTTCCCTGCATTCTCAGGTCCTCTGCCAGAGGGAGGCCAGAGGGAGGCCAGAACTCAGCACTCTCTGGTAGTTTGCTGAGATCGGCTAAAGTCTCTTTTATGACAAATCCATCTTTGAGATAATGAACCCACTTTTGTGATAATGACATCATTCCACTCATGACCTAATCACCCCTAGAAAGATCCCAACTCTCCACACTGTTCTCTTGGGGATTAAGCTTCCAACACATAAGCTTTAGAGGACCCATTCAAACCACAACCACAGCACTCTACTAGCAACTCCAGATTCATGCAATTCTGCATGATCTCCAGCATATAGAAATGCACAGGAGTAGTCATACAGAGAGCAATGCTCTCCAACCAAGAAATGAGCACTTACAGCTAGCTTTCTTTTCTCTACAGGAATTGACACAATTTAGAGTGGGCCATCATCAGAGCATTGTCTCATGGGCCCATCACTACACTCACTGGAGGAAAAGCATACAGAAGGAGACAGGCAGTGAAGACCCTCAGCAGAACACTATACTATAGCAAGCAAGCAAGAAAACAAACATGACTTTGCTTGTGCCCACTCCAATCACGCAGGACCTCTGTCCCTCAAATGTTCACAAAGCCCAGAAGTGTCTCCCAGTAGCTATTTTTTGGCTTTGGAACTTTCTAACAAATTACCTGACAAGCAGTTCTCCAAGAGAATTTTAGCAGGCCTGCTCAACTGGGATGATTCAACAAACTGTAGAGAGAACATCAATAAAACTGATAATACATCATCAAGGATAAAGTAGATGGAATTCAACTTAATAAGACAACTAACTTGCTCTTTTTTATAATTTATTTTTATTTTTCAATTATGTGTATATGTGTGAGTATGGGTTTGTGTACATGTGTGCAGTGACTGCAGAGGCCAGTAGAGGACACCAGATCACCCCGGAACTGGAGTTACAGGAAGTTGTGAGCCACTTGACATCAGTGCTGGGAATTGAATTCTGGTCGTTTGCAAGAGCAGTTACATACTCTTAACTGCTGAGACATTTCTCCATGTGCATGTAAGTTGGATATAAATGGTGATCCTGGCCATGGTTGATGTCAGGCACAGGTGCACAGGGAATCCACAATAAGGAAAGCACTGGAATGTTGCATATTGCAAAGGAGGAGACAGTGGAAAATAAGTACCTTTTACCAGGAGTAAAGGTACTTTGACAGCAGTTATTCCTTGGCTCACAGCTCCAGTGAAGCTCCTTTGAACAACAGAAACCATCGTGAGACATGAGTTCAAGACATCTCTGCCAATGAATTGGACTCCCATAACCCTCAGTTTAGGCTGATAAAAAGCCCCTTTAATATATTTCTTAGTATTGAATTCCATGACCCATCCAAAGCATGAACTCCTTTACTTTCTGTGTAAACATCCCTGCAGAATCAAGATATGACAAGAGTATTTGTCTTGTCCCACAGCTAGGAACACACACACACACACACACACACACACACACACGCTCATGCATGTGCATGCATGTGTGTAAACTCACATGAACACAGAAACACACAATCGGGATATAGGTGCATTTGTAATCCCAGCCCTGGGGAGACAGAAACAGACATATCTCTGGGACTCACTGGCCAGCCAGCCTAGTTTACCCAGTGAGCTCCAGGACAATGTCAAAAAATAAGATAAACTGCACCCGAAGAACAATATCCAAGGTTGACGTCTGGCTCTACACACACATTCATTCACATGAATACAGACTTTATTTTAAAGAAAACCTGGGGTGTACCTGGTTATGTGTATTTGAGTAACATTCCAGAGAGTTCTGATACTTACATATAATTAAGATGCACTATTTGAAATTCTACTAAGAGATGTGAATACCCACACAAGATTGGGCCCTTAAACTGTCCATCATGGATAGAGGTGGTACTATAAGACTCTGTCCCCTCCTGAGGACAGGAGGCTGTCCTGAGGACAGAATGCCTGTTAATGGTAGCTGAGGAGGGGGTATCATTTTCTCTAATGATACAGCTGTTGGGAGACTAGGTAGGAAGAATAAAGAATTCAGAGAAAAAGGAAGGGGATATGGGGGGGAGTGAATTTAATCACAAAGCATTGTATAGACTTATTAAACTGTCAAGAAAATAAATTCTGCTAAGAGATTCTAGGAATTAGGAGGCATAGCAAGATCATCATGTCAGAATGTGGGATGAGGATGGTGTAGAGAGACAGTGTGTGCACTCAGTCCTAAACAGCCCTCCTAAGTCCCAGGTGCCAACACAGAGTAACTGGCATTTCTCCCCCATTCCTCTCTACTTAACATCCATTTCAGGGATTATAATATCCTCCATCCGTAGATGAAATCTCAGGCAGTTCTCTGGTTGTTCTGAGATAATAAACATCTAGGAACTATCAGTGCAAAAATAATGTTTAAAGTTTTACAGAACTGCTGCCTTGTTATTTTTTCTCCATTTATTTTCTTCTTTGTTGGTTTATTTCCTTTTTAAGTTTGAGGTGACTTTGCTCTTCTTTATCTAGCTTTCCCTCAGCATTTTACTGTAAAAATATTCTCACAAAATAGTAAAAAGACTGTAGATAGAATATCCATATAATACTTCCATTTCAGTCCCACAAGGAACATTGAACTTCATTCTCTCCTGTCTACCAGTCCCTTTTTCCTCCCATCAATTCAACATTTTTATTATTTTTAAAATTTTATTTATTATGCTTACTTTATGTGTATGAGTGTATTGCTTGCATGTATATAAGTCCTGCAATGCCCACAAAGGTCAGAAGAAAGCACTGGATCCTCTGGAACTGAAGTTATGGACAGTTGTTAGGGAATCGAACCTGGGTACTCTGAAAGAGTAGCCAGTGCTCTTAACTACTGAACCATCTCTCTAGCTCCCAATTCAACATTTTTTGCACTGCATTTCAAAGTAAATTGCAGAGATTGGTACACTTTACCCTCGATGACATACTTTCATATGCATAGCATTCAGTCTTTGTTAGTATTTGTCTAGCATTAGCACTTATGAACTTTTGTAATAAAACGCATTCTTAGCACTGTGATCTTGGTTATATATAGTAATAGTCTAACATAATTCATTGTATGTATTTTCTTTGTATAGTCATCATCTAGCTATGCTGATTTTACCGTGTTGCTTTTTTTTTAAAAAAAAATGTTTTCTCTTTTTTTTTACATTTTTGTAAATTTTTTATTGATTTTTTTTGTGTGTATTTCATACCGAACATCTTAATCATCTTTATACTCCCTTCCCCATTGGCACCATCCCATAGCCCCCACCACTGGAGTTCATATATACTGACATTCGCATTAAGACCTATTGTGTCAAGTTAGTGTTCCCAGGTTTTCCTCAGTGCAAGTTCATCTACTAGGGTCTAGTCAGCCTATCTAGAGTCCCTCCCTTTAAGAAGATCAACTCTTCCTCACCCAGTAGTAATCAGCAGTCAATAACTGACTAATATTGGGGCCTGCTGCCCATTTCCAAAGTTCTGTGCTGGGTTTTTGTCTGCTTGAGTTTGCATGGCTCTTATGCATGCTGACACCGTTGCTGTAGGTTTGTATGAGATGAGTTCCAGGAACCTGTAGGACTCTATTTCCATATAGTCATGCACCTCCTCCCTGGCTCTTACAATCTTTCCACTCCTTCTTCCACAGTGGTCCCTGAGCCCTGGGTGGGTGGACCTCAATATAGGGGACCTGTCCAGGGACCCACACGCTGCAGACTCTTATTCTCTACACTTTGGCCATTTGTGACCTTTTGTGTTCCTGGCCCTCTGGGACCAGGGAGCATCATTGATGAGAAATGAGAGGTGCATTAGTGTTCTCTTTACCCCTTGTTCTATATTCTGTGAGCCTTAGGTGTAGAGGTTGCATTATAGATGTCCCACTTGGGCTGGGGCAATTCACAGACAATCTCTTTGTATGACCAGTTGTGGAACTCTGTAATAATCTCCATCTGTTGCAAAAGAGGCATCTTTGATGAGTGGCGACTGAGATAATATAAGGATCCATATTTTGCACATAATTAGAAATTACATTTGTCTAGGGATGTGATAACCTTGGGGTTTTCTCTAAGACCTATGCTCTCTCCGGCCTTGTGTATTTCCTCCCATTGAGTGAGCTTTTAGTCCAATTAGGTAGCTGTTGATTACCCCCAGGACAAAAGTGCCACTACTGCACCAATGTCGTTTGCTGTGCCAGTCATTGTTGTGGTTATTAGGCCTTAAAAATGGGGTTGGAGCATCAGTTGATGTTCTCCCTTACCAGCTGTGTAGTGCTCTCCAACACTACAAGAGCTAGCCTTCTGGGAAGGTTGCTTCCAGGTCAATTCCAGCTCCATTGCTCCAAACCCTATGTCTGAAGTATGTCCTGTATTCAGTAATAGGATTTTACCTCCAAGTTCTGGGTGGCAATCAAGGGCTGTGGCAATAGCCTATGTAATTTTGGGAGTCTCCTGGACAACAACACTGGACAACAACTCAAAGTAAGGTTTTTCCCATATGGCACTGTTTCTTGCTATGTGGACTTCGGCTATACACATAGACTCATGTAGAGATATTTTATGTGTAATTTATCAGTAGGTTTTTGGAGTAATAGGATTCCCTCTGTTTTTTTTATACTAGCTAGGCATTATTTATCTCTCCTCTCTCCCTGTCTAACCCTCCTTCTATGCCCTCCCCATTTAAAATATCCCTATTTCCCAGATTTCTCCCTTGATAATACCTGTCTCCTATGGTCCCACCTCTCTTGAACTCCTTCTTCCCCTTCATCCTCATAGTTCCTTGCATAACCCTCCTCCCCCCCTGCCCACTTAAATAATTCCATTTTACCTATTTCCCCCTTAGTAACACCTGTCTCCTACTGTTCTCTCTCAGGTTCCTTCTTTCCCTTTATTTCCATGTTTGCTTTCTATGTTCCTAGTTCCTGCAGTTACATCAATACATACATAAAAGGATTTGGTGCTAGGATCCACATATGAGGGAGAACATACATCTTTTGTTTTTCTGAGTCAGGCTGTGTTACTTCTCTTAGTGTAACAGTTTCTAGTTCCTTCCTTTTATCTGCAAATTTCATGATTTCATCTTTATCTGCTGAGGAAAACTCCATTGTGTAAATGTACTACATTCTCATTATCCAGCCATCAGTTGAGGGATACTTAGGTTGCTTCCATCTCTTAGCTCTTGTGAAAAGAGCAGCAACAAACATGGATGAGTCCTTTGGGTATATGCCAAAGAAGATTATAACCGGGTCAAATGGTAGGTTCGTTTTTAGTTTTTTAAGAGTTTGCCACACTGCTTTCCATAAGGGTTGCATGTGTTTGCAATCCCACCAGCAGTGAATGAGCGTTCCCCTTTCTCTACATCCACGCCAGCATTTGGTATCATTTGTTCTCTTGCTCTAAGCCAGTTTGACTAATTTGCACTTCCCTAATTACTAATTACTAATGATGTTGCACACTTTTAAGATGTTTCTTAGCCATCTTTATGTCTTCTTTTGAGAACTCTCTGCTTAGAGCCTTAACCCATCTTTTAATTGGGTTGCTTGTTTTCTTGATTCTTTGCTTTTTGAGTTCTTTATATTTTCTGGATATTAAACCTCTGTCAGATGTATCACTAGTGAAGATTTTTCTCCCACTCTCTGGGTTTTCTCTTCACTTTCTTGGTTGTTTCTTTTTGTTGTACAGAAAATTTTTATTTTAATGAGGTCCCACTTGTTGACTGTTGACCTTAATTCCTGAGCAACTGATGTCTGATGTAGAAAGTACTTTCTTACCTATATTTTATAGGTTACCGCCAATATATTCTTCTAACAGTTTCAGAGTTTCAGATTTCACATTGAGGTCTTTGATCCATTTGGAGTTGACTTTTGTGCAAGGTGAAAGATAAGGGTCTAGTTTTATTCTTCTACAGTTGGAGATCCAGTTTTGCCAGCACCATTTGTTGATGCTGTCTTTCCTCCATTGTGTGTTCTTGGCACCTTTGTCAAATATCAGGTGGCTGAAATTTTGGGTACTCATGATTGGGTTTTGAGTTGTGTTCCATTGATCTATGTGTCTATTTCTGTGCCAGTACCATGCTGTTTCTATGACTGTAGCTCTGTAATATAGTGTATCCGGAGCCTTTTGTGCTTCCATATGAATTTTAGGATTTTTTTTCTAATTGTGTGAAGAATGTCATGGGGATTTTGATTGGGATTGCATTGAATCTATCTATTGCTTTTGGTAGGATGGTCATTTTCACAATGTTAATTCCTCCAATCCACAAGCATGAGAGGTCCTTCTATCTTCTGGTGTCTTGCTCAATCTTTTTCAACACAGGGAGGCTGGATTTAGGTGTTCTCAGGCAGTCTGCAAAGGTCTGGGCCCCTACTCCTGTGTTGCTTTTTAAAGGTAAGATTCATTGATGTATAATGTGTATGTCATGAAGTTTATCTTTCTTATGTATAAAATTCTATAGCAAGATTTATTTTTATATTTAGTTTTAAGAATTTTATTTTTATTATTTTTAGTTATGGGGGGGTCTGTACGAGTGTGTGTGTGAGTGCCTACAAAGATCAGAAAGAGGTGTCAGGTACCCTGTAGAGTTGTGAGCTGTCAAACCTGGGTGCTGGGAACTGAACTCCAGCAGTGCCTGTTCTTAACCACCGAACCATCTCTCCAGTCTCCAGTTCTATAGTTTTAAATATAGATTATACAACCAACCACCACCACAATCAAAATACTAAATTTTCATCCACCCTCAAATCCCTTGCTTCCTTTTATAAATTAACCCCTCTTGTTGCCGGGCTTGGTGGCACACGTCTTTAGTCCCAGCACTTGGGAGGCAGAGGCAGGCAGATCTCTGTGATGATTGAGGCCTGCCTGATCTCCATAGGGAATCCAGGCCAGCTGGGGCTACAGGGAGACCCTGTCTCAAAAAGACCAAAAACATTTTTTGAATAAAAAAAAAACCCTCTCTATCTTAGGCTTCATCTCTTTCTCTGAGTTTAGTTCTTCCTAGAATGGCATATGCATGAGTCATATATAGCTTTCATTTATCTTAGTATTTTTTTAGGTTTATCCATATTGTGGCATGTATCAGCAGTTTGTTCCTTTTTTTAGCTGAGTAGTGTTCCACTTTGTTTATCAATGGATCTGTTTATGTGCATTAGAATTGTTCCTGGTTTGGGGTTATTATGATTGCAGCATTTGAACATGCTTGGACAGGTATTTATATGGACCTATTTTTCATATCACTGAAATAAATAAGGTGAAATTACTTGGTCATACAGTAAACATGTTTAACTTTGTAGGACATTGCCGAACTGTTTTCCAATGTGGATGTACCATTTTTTCCCTCCTTTCTAGTAGGTATGTAGGAGGATGTCATTTTGATTTAAATTTACATTCAATTAATAATTAATGATCTTGAGCATGTTTTCATGGGCTTATTTTTGATCTGTGTATCTTCTATGGCTTAGTGTCTATTGGAGTCTTTGCCAATTTTATTATTTGAATTGTGAATTCTTTATATATCTGGATATAACACTTCACCATCTATGTTTTCTACTATTTGCTCACAGGCTATAGCTTGTTTTCTTCTTAACAGTATTTTCTCAAGCATGTTTTTATTTTTGGCGAAGCTTGATTTACCAAATTTTCCTTTTATAGTCATACTTATTATCTAATGAGCCACTAATTTTCCTTCTAGGAGATTTATGCTTTTAGTTTTCACTTTTTTTTTTGCCTTTTTGAGACAGATTCTCCCTGTAGCCCCAGCTGTCCTGGAACTTACTATGTAGAACAGATTGGCCTTGAACTCACAGAGATCCACCTGCCTCTGCCTCCTGAGTGCTGGGATTAAAGGCGTGCGCCACCACGCCTGGCCCTTGGTTTTCACTTTTAAGTCTATGACTGATAGAGTTGTTTTATATTTGATTCTTATAGGGGGTCAAGATTCTTTTATATTGCTTTTTGCATCTACATTTCCAATTGTTCCAGTTGACAGTTTTGAAAAGCCTATTCTTTCTTAATTCATTTACATTGGAATTTGTGGGAAATTATTTGAGCATATTTGTGTCAGTCCATATGACAATAACACGCTGTCTTAATTACTGTAGCCTTATATTACACATTTAAATCAAGTAGTGAGTTCTCCCTTTCATAATGTTTTGGCTATTTGGCATAATGTTTTAGGTCCTTGGTATTATAAATTTTAGAATCAATTATTCAAGTTCTGCAAAAAAAGTCTAATTGGGGTTTGAGATTGCATTGAATCTGGCCCACTGATAGGTTAGTAATACTGAGTCTCTAATGAATAGGGCATATCTCCCCATGTATTTGGGTCTTTTAAGTTTTACTTCAGTAGTACTTTGTACTTTTCAATACACAGGTCATAAAATATTTTAATTTACCATGTTTATGCTCTTATTAGGTAATATAGTCTCTGTCTCTGTCTCTGTTTGTCTCTGTCTCTGTCTCTCTGTCTCTCTGTCTCTGTCTCTCTCTCTCTCTCTCTGTGCGGATATACATGTTGGCTTTACATTTCAATTCCCCATTGGAGTTGCCAGTTGATAGAAATGTAATTGATTTTTATTTATTTATTTTATATCCTGGGACCTTCCTAAACCCACATATTAGTGTCCATAACTCTTTTGTAGATAGTTTGTCATTTTCTGCATAAACAGTTGTGCTGGTGTGAACAAAGACAGCATCTCTCTCTCCAGTTCAGAGGTCTTTTCTTCTTTTGCTTTATTGTACTGGCTAGCATCTTCAGCAAATGTTGACAGTGCATAGAGCAGTTGCCACATTGCTTTGATTCTAATCTCAGGACAAATGTATTTACTTCTCACCATTAGGTATAATTTTACTCTGATAGTTAAGGATTTTTCTTTCTAATGCTGGTTGTCTGATAGTTTTTTAATCAGACTGATTTGTACAGAGAAATTGATTTGATTGTTTTTTTCTCCTGTACAACTTTGCATTTTATGTAATTATTTATATGATTGGACTTAGACCTATCATTATTTTCTGTTTGTGTTCCTTCCTTTTTGTTTGTTTTCATGCTTTACCATTCTACTTTTCTTTGGAGTATTGGTGATTTTTTCACTCCAACTTTTTGTTTTTATATAATTGTAGGATCTAGTGCACTTCTAAGAAATACTACAGTTTCCCCTCAATGGTGACATCTTGAATAACTGTAGTACTGAATCACAGCAAGAATATTGTCATTGACTAAATCAAGACTCAGAACACTACAAGATTCTTTTGCCATTTTATGGCCATACCCCCCCCAACTCTTCCTTAAACCTTGGCAGCTATTAATATTTTGTTTTCTATTTCTATCATTTTGACATTTCAAGGCTATCATTATACAGTATGGAACTGTGGGATTTGATCTTTTCACTCAGAATCATTTTCTTCCTTTTAGTCACTAATAATTTACCACACTTTGTTTAACTCTTCACCTTTTGAAGGACATTCCTGTTTTAAACTTTACTGATTTCTATTCTGATTTTTATTCTTTTATTCTGCTTGATCTTTCTTCATATCTAATATCTGCTGAGTGCTACAGATATCCCTCCACAAATTCTATGTTGTATATTCGTTTTTTTATTTTATTTAAAATGATCAAAAGGGAAATGATTAAAGTTTCCCTTAAGACTTACTTAAGAGCAAGTGTATCTTTAAGTCATCATATATTGGTTTTAATCCATGTATCTTTCTCTTATGGATTTCTGGCTTACTATTGTTATTGCACATAGTATGATTTCTTATCAATTTGTTACCATTTAAGACACACTATTTGACCTGTTTTTGTGAATATTTTGTATGCATTTGAAATGAATATGCATTTCACGGTTTTTGGATTTAGTATTTTATGAATGCCCTTTAGGTGGCGCTGGCTGATCGTGCTGTCCATGTTATCTCTTGTCAGTTCTCTACTTTACCAATTATTGAAAGAATATTGATGTCTCCAGCAATAATTGTGCATTTGTCTGTTTGTCTTTTAAATGTATCCATTTTTGCCTCATGTTTGAAGTGCTGTTATTAGGTACATATGCTTTTAGGATTATTTCTTCTTAGAGAAATCACCATTTTATCACTTTTGTAATGTCTTTTCTTTGTCCCAGAAGATCTTTCTTATTGTGAATTCATTGTCTGAAATTAATGTAGTTACTCCAGCTTTTTTGTGGGGAAGGCTAGACTGTCATAGCATATCTCCCTCCTTTTACAGTTTATTAAATTAATAAACTATATTTTTAGTATGGTTTTAGATTTATGATAAAATAGAGTGGCTAGGAAAGATAGTTTCCTTGTACCCTGCTTTACCCCACCCAGCTTGCCAGGATAGAAACATCTTGCATTGTATAGTATGTTTATAATGCTTCATGCATAATATTGACTTATTATTACTAACTAAAGCCCATATTCTGCATTAAGTTTCACTCTTTATGGATTTTGTCCAATTTATAAACCCTCACCATTAATATACAGCTTAATGTTGGTGTCCTAAACATCCTGTGCTTCAGTTTTTCACCCTTTCTTCCCCTCTCTCCTGGAAAACACTGATCCTTTTATTCTCCTTATAGTTTCAACTTTCGCAGAATGCCACATAATAGGAATCATATAGTATGTAACCTTTTCAGACTAGCGTCTTTAAAATAACAAAATACATATAAGTTTCCTCTGTCTTTTCCTGGCTTAAGAGCTCATTTCTTTATATTGCCAACTATTATTCCATTGTATGAATGTGCCATTTTGTTTATTCATTCAACATCTTAGGAGCTTACAATTTGGGGCCACTATGAGCAAATCTATAAGCATCCATATGCAGACTTTTCTATGGATATGTTTTCAATTCATTGTAGGTTATTTCCTTTTGACATAATTTTTTACTGTGAATTCCTTTTCAGTGAGAATTCTTTTTCATGGTAATTCTATATACTATAAGCTCTGAAATCATTGCTCCAGAGCTGTGATAGGGGGCCCACTGGTTTTACTAATGGAAAAGCAGTTTTTAGGTGAAATTGTCCATTTGAGGGGGTTGTTTCTTTAGAATGCACTTTCATGTGGTACAGGACTAGGGTTCTGAGTTCTTATAAGTAACTCATGAGTTCTTATAAATAACTCCCGATTCTTCCTGATTTTCATTAGATAGTAGGTGACATCTTTGTAATTCATCTTATAAAAAGATAGCTTTAACGACTCCCAAATTTAAACTGGTAGCTCAGTTCTAACTCTGTGTATTTGTACCCTGTGGTCTGGAGTTGACTGTATTCTCGTGTTAGAGCCTTAGTCTCTCAACCGAAAAGCCATGGAAATTCAGTTATTATTCACCTTCTCACTTTAAATTTCTTCTTCATTTCTGTCACCTAGTAAATTTCCTTTCTTGGTTTTGAGATGGTCATATATTATATTATTTTTGCTAAATTTGGGACAGCATTTCTTTGCGTTTGCGGTTGGAGAGATGGGTAGGGGGACATGGGGATGAGTTATCTTGATGGGACTTCACCGCAGGGCACTTAGGGGGTAGTATTATCCCATAACATTATAGTAGAAAGGCTTACATGTTTGATAATTTATCACACTATTTTCTCCCTAGAAGACTGGCAAGTTGATGAACAGATAGAGGACCACACAAAAAGTCAAGACCAACCCCTGGCAAGAGGCATCCATAGACAAAGAAACACCTGAGGCTGAAAGTGATGGAGAATGCAGAAAAATAATTTATCAGAACAGAGACTTTGTTTTTGTAAGACAAAGACTTCCTAAACGTTACTCAGAGAAAAGGTGTTCAAAACCTGATTTAAACTTTCTTGTCAAAACAGAGTCTATATAAGAAAAAAAGATAGTGGGTGTAAGGCATACTGCATTCTCATCTTGATAAAGGCAGATGTGCAGAGAAAAAGCCTTTGGGCTCAAGCATCAAGAAAAAGCCCTCCACCCACTGAAGGTGTACTCCAATTGCCTCACCCCCCGCATCCCTGTTCAGCATGGAAGAAATCAGAGATTCCCTATTGGCAATTTGGGTAACCTCTTCAGAGAATGGTGTAATAAGAATAGCAGGTAGGAATTGGCTAGGCAGTTAGGGTAAAAAAGACCCCAAAGAAAAGTAGCCAGTTTCTTGGCTAAAAGTCAAAATGTCCTTGGGCCTCTTAGCAACATACTCCATTCCAAAGGCCAAAAATGTCGAAAATATTTGGGAGTTTTTAATCTAACCCCTAGAAGATTTTAGGGTTACCTCTTCAGAGGGGGGAATGTTAGAGTAGTCAAAAGCCCCATAAAAAATAAATCAATCAAAGAAAAAAAGAAAAAAGAAAAATCCCTCCACCAAAAGCAAGTCCTGAACAAAAGTCATAGAATTCAAAGTTGGGGAGAAGCCTGTGGATGTACTGAATATGGAAAAGTGTTTATTCAGAAAGAAAACCTTGTTGCATATCAAAGAGCTCACACTGGAGAGAAGCCTTGGGTACCGTGAGTGCACAAAAGTCTTGAGCCAAAAGTCCGCTTTACTAGCGCACCAGAGGACGGGTGCAGATGAGAAGCTCATGAGTGCAGTGACTGTGGTAAATTATCCAGAAGGCACTGCTCACTAATCCCAGCACTCGGGAGGCAGAGTAGATCTCTGTGAGTTTGAGGCCAGCCTGGTCTACATAGTGAGCTCCAGGTCAGCCAGGGCTACATAGTGAGACCCTGTCTGAAAAAAAAAAGAAAAAAAGAGAAAGAAATAGCAGGGACTGGAGTGATAAGTCAGTGGTTAAGAGTACTAGCTGCTCTTGCAGAGGACCGAGGTTCAGTTCCCAGCACCCACGTGACAGCTAATAACCATCTATAACTTCAGTTCCAGGGGATCCAGTTCCCTCTTCTGGCCCGCATGCACACATGGGTGCACTTATATACATATAGGCAAAGCACTCATGCACATAAAATAAAAATAGATCCAAAAAAGAAATAGTAACTATAAGCAACTTGAATTATTGATAGGTGATTAACTTAATTAATTAATTGGAATAATATTATGTTATATGTTTTAAGAATTTTGGAAAATGTTCAAATAAAGATTACAAAGCTGTTCTTTAGAATGTTTTGTAAAATGGCCTACATAAGGACATGCACCATTATTATTTAGTGCCTCTGGATTGTGGGAATATAGACAAATTTTTTTATTTCTAAAATTCATATGCATGTATCTTTATATCTATTCTATGTATTTATATTCATATGTAGAAAAAGATACAAAAATTAGGAAAAATACACCCTACTATTAATAGTGGTAGTGTTTGGACACAGAAATGATTGATGTTTAAATTCCTTTGATTATGTCAAATTTCCAGAATATATATGAGTATATAAAGTGTCTTTTTCCATAGATTTCCAAGTTTTCTTTGTTACCACCCATTTTTCTATTCAGTCCTGTTTTCAGTATGTGACACTATTCTGTCTTCCACATAGATCATCCCATTTTGACATGTCTGTACTGTGTGTTCACTGTACACTGGCTGGCTGTTTGGTCTCATTGTTAGAAGAATATGACCTTTGAAAATGGACATCTTGTGTTTTTAACCTGTAGAGTGGTTTTTCTAATGAAAACTAAAACATTTTCATCCTTTTAAACTTCATCTTAATAGTGTTTGTTAGTTTTCTGTCAATGTCACAGAATGTCAGCGAAATCAACTAGGAGGAAAGATGCATCCATTGCTTTAGGCCTGCGGTGCCATAGACATCATGGCAGTAGAGCATGTGGTAAAGGAGGCTACCCCTCCAAGCATCTAGAATGCAGAAAAGGCAAAGAAGGGGACCGGGGACAAGCAATACTCTTGAAGGTCATGGTCCCAGTGACCTACTTCCTCCAACTAGGTGCTACTTCCTCACATTTCACCACCTCCTAATAATGCCATTAAATTATGAGCCCATCAAAGAATTAATTTGTTGATTAAGTAGAGCCCTCATAGTCCACTTTCCCAAAGCCACACTTCTAATCATTATGTTGGGGGCCAAGCCTCCAATGCACGTGTTTGTGAGGATAGTTCATATCCAAATCATAATAACCAGTCCCGTGACTAAAGTTATGTGCTGCCAGTTGAGAAGCACTGCAGTGGGCGACTCACAGGAAGAACAAACATGCGAGCCAAACTTCCAGAAACCAAGCATACAGAAACCAACTAATTGCATCCTGGACATTGTTATTGGATGCTCATTTTCTCTCCCTCCCCCTCCTCGTCATTAGGTCTTAAAATGCACTGTCCATGTCTCTTAATATTGCTTACAGAAGTTGGGTTGGGAAAATGGTTCCCTGGTTAAAGTACTTGCTGTGACAGGGTGAGTAGTGGAGTTTGGATCCCCAGAACCCACATAAAGCCTGCCAGTAATTCAAGCCTTGGGAGGCAGACTGGGGAGCTCCAGAGCAAACGGGTGAGCCATACTAGCCATATTCGTGAGTTCTAGGTTTGACTGCCTCAATGAATGTGGACAAGCGATTGAGGGGCATTCTCAACATGTGGCTCAGGCCTCCACATGCCTCCACCATACACGTGCTCACACACATGAAAACATGCATACACACAAAAAATGGGAAAAGGGATAAAAAGTTTTCATTTTATGAAAAGAAAACATGAGATTGATGAATTCCTCTGATTGATTCTCATAACACTATTAAGTTGGGAAGATGATGACAACCACATTCTCCTCCCCAGTATCTAGCAGCTGAAGAAACAAAATAATACAGAGTTTGTTTAGTTAAAACTCAAGCATTAGTCACTTGCTCTGATTCACTTTCCATGGCTGTCAACCTGTGTGCTCTAGCAATTTGTGTGTCCTTTATGCCTCCAGACCTCACCCAATGGATGAGAAGAAAGGATGTTCTATGGTTATTTAACATCTTCCTTTTGTCGTGGACTTTAATAAGACTTCCATCCTGGGGCAGGACAGTTAGCTCAGCAGTTAAGAGGACTTGCTGATCTTGCAGAGGATCCAGGTTTGATTCCTAGCACTCACATGGTGGCTAACAACCATCTGTAACTCTAGTTCCAGGAAATCCGATGCCCTCTTCTGACTTCCATGAGCATTGCATGCCTTGGATGCACTTACACACATGCAGGCAATACACTCATACACATAAAATAAAAAATAAAATATTAAAAAAGAATTCCATTCCCATGTATGTTGTAAGTGGGCTTGTCAGGCAACCAATTATGCCACAACAACCAAGAGAAAGAGAAAAATACACTGAAAACTATTTTAAGGGAGCACTGGCTGCTCTTGCAGTGGACCTGGGTTCAGTTCCACAGCACCCACATAGCAGCTAACAATCATCGGTAGCACCAGTTCCAAGGGATCCGACACCTTCTTCTGGCCTCCACAGGCATTGCATGGCATGGGGGGAATTACGTACATGCAGGCAAAGTACCCAAGGTACTTATTTATTTATAAAGATAAATAAATTTTAAAAATTAAGTTAAAAAAGAAAATATTTTTAAAGTACCACAGAAGTCTAGATTAATTAAAATGCCAAAAGGTGGCCAGTGGGATGGGTCAGTGGGGTAAAGACACTTGCCAGCAACCCTAATGACTTGAGTTCAATGCCCAGAACCTACACTGTAGAGGAAGAGGACTGACTCTGGAAAGTTGTTCTCTGACCTCCACTTGTGCACTGTGGCATAGACACACACACACACACACACACACACACACACACACACACCCACACATACACACGCACACACGCACACACACACAAATAAATAAATAATAAATGAATAAATAAATAAATGTAGTAAAAATAGAAACACCTTCCAGAAAGGAAAGTGCCTTTTCTAGATGAGCTAACAATGGCTGTCCATTATCTTGCCTGGGAATATTTTGTTTCTTGACATGAGATGATAGATATACAAGAGGACAAAAAAATCAGAAGAAGGACTGGAAGATGACTCAGCAGTTAAGAGTGCTTACTGCTCTTGCAGAGGACCTGGGTTCAGTTCCCAACACCCAAATGGCAGCTGACAACTACCTCTAACTCCCATTCCAGAGGATCTGATGGTGCCCTCTTCTGGTCTCCATGGGCTCCTGCATACATCTGGTACATATTAAACTCACAGAAGCACACACATATATACAAAAAAATTATATTTAAAAAAATAAAAATAAAATATAAATTCAGAGGAAGTTTAGAAGTTTTTTTTTTCAGGTTTTTTCTTCCTTTTTAAAAATTTGTGTTCTTTTGAGCCTGTTTCCTGGATGCCAGGGCTGAGCTCAAGGGCCAGGGCCACCCCTGCTTCCTGATCCCTTGCATCCAGACAGATCCAGTTCCTTCTGGAGGTCCCCAGGAGCCATCTGGGCCTGGTCATGCCCTCATCTCCCTCTGCTTCCCTGGGCCAGCACCACCCATGGATCTCTCTCCCTGGTAAGTATATCATGCCCTCTGTGCCTTGATGACCCCAGACTCATTCACCCTTCCATCTCCCCGGCCAGTCTCTGCGCATAGCCTGGGTCCTGTCATTCCTTGTCTTGGTGCCCCAGACACCAGGGGAACCACCACTGCTTCCTGTTCCTTTGCATCCAGACCAACCCAGTTCCCTCTCCTAGTCCCCAGGATCCCTCTGGGCCTGGTCCCACCCTCACCTCCCTCTGCTTCCCTGGGCTGTATGGACTGCCAGCCTCTTTCCTGGGCCCCAGGGCTAACCTCTCAGCCGGGGCCACCACTGTTTCCTGATCCTTTGGATCCAGACAGACCCAGTTCCTTCTCGAGGTGCCCAAGAGCCCTCTGGGCCTGGTCCCACCCTCATCTCCCTTTGCATCTCTGAGTGTCACAGCCACCAGCTGCCTGAGACCAGCATCTTTCCTGGGCCCTGCTCCCAGGCCAGTCCAACCCACAAATTCCTGAGGTCAAAATCTTTCCTGGAGGGATCCAGACCCTCGGAGAAATCCTGAGAGCATCTGATCCTCATCTCATCCCACATGGGCCTCTGTGGGAACTCCTGAAGACAAAAGCAATCTGGCAACTCCAATATAAAATCAAGAGACAACCAGAAGCTTAGACGAACCAGATTTTCATACCCCAAACGTAAACCACAAAGGCACATAAAGTTTACAAAAAGAAGTAGACCTAAACTTGAAGACTTGAGTCTCACACAAGAATCAGAAACTACAAAAGAAATTCATGTGTCAAAATCACAGAGAAAAAATAATAACATGAAAAATTAAAATAACATATCCCCACCAAATACCAATAGTGCTCTAGAGGAGTCAATGAGAACCCCCTAGAGATAATGTAGAACATGGAACTCAAAAGAACAATTATAAACCTGATAAAAGAATTCAGTGAATTTAAAGAACACACAAACAAAGAAATTAAAGAACTGAAGGAAGATAGGGATAAACTTCTGAATGAATTCAGAAAAGAG
>NW_008360030.1:1118037-1124326 GCF_000622305.1 Nannospalax galili | reverse complement strand
AGGAAGACATGCCCATACAAATATAAGAAGCATATAAAACACCAACTAGACAGGACCAGAAAAGAAACTCTTTACAGACATCATAGTAAAAACACTACACATACAAAACAAAGAGACAATACTGAAAGCTGCAAAACAACAAGTCACATATAAAGGAAAACCCATTAGGACTACAGCTGCTTTTCAGTGCAAACTATGAAAGCCAGAACCACAAAACTAGCCCTTCAGAGAGTTCTGGAAGCAATACAAAGAGCTGAAGAAAGGAATGACTATACCCAAGGGGTTGCAGAAAGAAATTCAATGAAGGTGTAAGTGTGGAAAAGTACAGCTATATCAAGAATGTGAACAGAAATAAAAATGAAAGGATTCAATACACATCATTCATTAATAACTTTAAATATGAATGGACTGAACTGCCCAGTCAAAAGACACAGACTAGGTGAATGGATTAAGAAACAAAATCCATCTTTTTGTTGTCTGCAAGAAACTCATCACACTTTCAAGGACAGGCAATATCTTAACGTGAAAGGACGGAAAAATATATACCAAGCGAACAGTACTAAGAAAAAAGCAGGCATTGTAATTCTATTATCTAACAAAATAGACTTTAAAACTAATCAGAAGAGATAAAGAGGGCCACTTCATTCTGATCAAAGGAACAATAAACCAAGAAGATATTACAATCATGAACATATATTCACCAAACTCTGGTGCACCCAACTTCATAAAAACAATACTACAGGACAAGACTCAGATTAATCCCAACTCATTAATAGTAGGGGACTTTAATACCCCACTGTCTCCATTACATAGGACAACAGGGTAGAGAGTTAACAGAGAGACATCTGATTTAAACAATACCATATATCAAATATACCAAACAGACATCTACCAAGTATTCCACCCAAGAACCCAAGGACACACTATCTACTCAGCACCCTATGGAACCTTCTCCAAAATCGACCATATACTGGGGCACAAAACAAACCTCAACAAATACAAAAAGATTGAAATAATTCCATGCATTCTATCAGATCACAATGCAATAAAGCTTTCAATTAACACCAGAATAAGCCCTAGTAACCACATGACCACATGGAGAATAAACAACACTCTCCTGAATGATGAATGGGTCAAGAGAGAAATTAAGAAAAAAATAAAAGTATTCGTGGAACTAAATGAAGAGGAAAATACAACACAACAAAACTTCTGGGACATGCTGAAAGCTGTCCTTAGAGGGAAGTTTATAGCTCTAAGTGCCTACATCAAAAAATCAGAAAGATCACAAATAAGTGACTTAACATTGCAACTCAAGAAACTTGAAAAGCAACAACTGAAACCCAAACCCAGCAGACGAGAAGAAATAACAAAAATCAGGGCAGAAATTAATGAAATTGAAACAAAAACAACAACAACAACAAACAAACAAAAAAACAATACAAAGAATCAACGAATCCAAGAGCTGGTTCGTTGAAAAGATAAACAAAATTGACAGACCACCAGGCCAGTTAACCAAAAGAAAGAAAGAGCACCTTCAAATCAACAAAATCAGAGATGAAAGTGGAAACATCACAAAAGACACCAGAAAGATACGGAACATTATAAGTGAATACTTTAAAAACCTGTATGCTACTAAATATCAAAACCTAAAAGAAATGAACGGATATCTAAAGGCATGGGAACCACCAAAACTAAACCAAGAAGAGATTAACAGCTTAAACAGACCCATATCACAAAAAGAAATTGAAACAGTAATACCAAACCTCCCGACTAAAAAAAGCCCAGGACCAGATGGATTTACAGCAGAATTCTATCAGACATTTAAAGAAGATCTACATCCAATACTCCTTAATTTATTAAAAAATATAGAAATGGAGGTAGAACTTCCAAATTCCTTCTGTGAAGCTAGCATCACTCTAATACCAAAGTTAGGTAAATATACAACCAAAAAAGAAAACTATAGACCCTTATCCTTAATGAACATAGATGCAAAAATTCTCAACAAAATACTTGCAAATCGCATACAGACACACATCAAAAAGATCATCCACCATGATCAAGTCAGCTTTATCCCAGAGATGCAGATATGGTCCAATATACGTAAATCAATAAATGTCATAAATCATATAAATGGGCTCAAAGACAAGAACCACATGGTCATCTCAATAGATGGAGAGAAGGCCTTTGATAAAATTCAACATGCATTTATGTTCAAAGTACTAGAGGGAATTGGACTGCAGGGAATATACCTCAACATAATTAAAGCCATATATAACAAACCCACAGCCAACGTCATTCTAAATGGAGAAAAACTGGAAGCATTCCCATTGAAATCAGAAACCAGACAAGGCTGTCCACTATCTCTACTTCTCTTTAACATAGTGCTTGAAATCCTTGCAAGAGCAATAAAAAAGAGCAGAAAATTCAAGGAGTAATACTTGCAAAAGAAGAGAACAAATTATCCCTTTTTGCAGATGATATGATATTATATCTAAGAGACATCAAAAATTCCACCAGAAAACTAGAAATTATTATTACGTTCAGTAAAGTGGCAGGTTACAAAATTAACCTACAAAAGTCTGTAGCCTTTCTATATACCAATAACAAGCAATCAGAAAAAGAGCACATGGAAACACTCTCCTTCACAATAGCTGGAAAAAAAATCTCAGAATAACCCTGACCAAAGACATTAAAGAGCTCTACAACAAAAATTTTAAAATTTTTAAAGAAAGAGATTGAGGAAGACATCAGAAGATGGAAGGACCTCCCACGCTCATGGAATGGAAGAATTAATATTGTGAAAATGATCATCTTACCAAAAGCCATTTATAGACTCTATGCAATGCCAATCAAAGTCCCCATGACATTTTTCACAGAATTGGAAGAATCCATCCTAAGATTCATATGGAAGCACAAAAGACCTCGGATAGCCGAAACAACCCTGAACACTAAGAGAAAAACCCGGGGAATTACTATAACAGATTTTAAGCTGTATTACAGAGGTAAAATCATAAAAACAACATGGTACGGGAACAAAAATAGACCCATACATCAATGAAACAAAATTGAAGACCCAAATATGATTAAATGCAATTTCAGCCACCTGATATTTAACAAAGGGGCCAAGAACATTCACTAGAGGAAAGACAACATGTTCAGCAAACAATGCTGGCAAAATTGGATGTCCACCTGTAGAAGAATGAAAATAACCCCTACCTTTCATCATGCACAAAAGTCAATTCCAAATGGATCAAAGACCTCAATGTAAAGCCTGAAACTCTTAAACTATTAAGAGAAAACATTGGCAAAAACATAAAAGACATAGGTGTAGGAAAGGATTTTCTAAACCAGACATCAATTGCTCAGGAAACAAGGTCAAGAATTAGCAAATGGGACCTCATTAAACTAAAAAGCTTCTGCACATCAAAGGAGGCAATGAGGGAAGTGAAGAGAAAACCCACAGAATGGGAGAAAAACCTTCACCAGTGACATACCTGACAGAGATTTAATATCCAGAATATATAACGAACTCAAAAAACATAGAATCAAGACAAGAAGTAACACAATTAAAAGATGGGTTAAGGAGCTGAACAGAGTTCTCAAAAGAAGAAGTAAAGATGGCTATGAAGCATCTTCAAAGATGTTCAAAATCACTAATAATTAGGGAAATGCATATTAAAACCACTTTAAGATTTCCTCTTACCCCAGTCAGACTGTCTAAGACCAAGAGAACAAATGATACCAAATGTTGGAGAGGATGTGGGAAAAGGGGAACACTCATCCACTGCTGGTGGAGCTGCAAACTTGTTCAACCCCTATGGAAAGCAGTGTGGAGAACTCATAAAAACTACAAATGAACCTACCATTTGACCCAGTTATACCACTCCTTGGCATATACCCAAAGAACTCATCCTATTGCAGAGACACTTGTACATCCGTTTGTTGCTGCTCTTTTCACAATAGCTAAGAGATGGAAGTAACCTAAGTGTCCCTCAATTGATGAGTGGATAGTGAAAACGTGGTTCATTTATACAATGGAGTTTTACTAAGCAGTAAAGAAAGATGAAATTTGCAGGTAAACAGGTGGAACTAGAAATTGTTATACTAAGTGAAGTAACACAGACTCAGAAAAAAAATCGACATATGTTCTCCCTCATATGTGGATCCTAGAACCAAACCCTGATAAGTGAGTATGTATCCAGACATAACTACAGGAACCAGGATAATGGAAAGGAACCTGGGAGGTAAAGGAAAGTAAAGAACCAGAAAGAGAAGAACAGTAGGAAACAGGTGTTAATAAGGGGGACATGGATAAAAATTGGGATAGTTTAAGAGAGGGGGGAAAGGAACGGTATACAATGAACCTAGGAGATGAAGGGAAAGAAAGAGCTCAAGAGAGGTAGGACCATAGAAGAAGGTTATTATTAAGGGAGAAAGGGGGAAAATAGGGGCACCTTAATTGGGGAAACCATGATGGAGGTGTTAGACAATGCAAGAGATAAATAATGCCTAGCTAGTTTTAAAAATTAGAGGGAACCATATTAGTCCAACAACCTACTTACAAATTATACATAGCAGATCAAGAATTATTTGTCTAGGTAAGGTTTATCTGAGAACAATTGGTCTTTGCCCAAGATTTATCTACATGACACACAATAACTAAAAGTACAGACTGGTGGAACTAACCTTCTTGGATGTTTAACAGACATACTTTGAGGCCTATAATAATTTGGTCAGAGGGCCATAAAGGACAGTTTTTGCTCCTCGCCCTCCTAGGTCTACTAGTTTCAGGGGACTATGAGCATCTCCCAAAATGTCCTGTAATTGTGGTGGGTCACCTGTCCTCTTGATCAAGGAGGCTGAGGAGACCCCACGAGATGGACATGAGCCAGTGTCCAGTCTACAAAGAGGAGGGTCAACACAGAGGAAACATTTCCTCCATGCTTCCAAGTGAAGCCAGCCACGGTCAAGCAGGACCTTTGACTTATCTTCACATAGGTGGAACTGATAAAAGAAAGGATCCAGGAGCTCTTCCCAAGCCCATGTGACCCCCGAGAAACAGATCCTCAAATGACCTTAAGAGTAAAAATAAATCGGTTTATCTGGGCCAACTGTATGGCCTTAAACACCCAAAAGGAAAGTATCACCAAAGATTAAATGGTCCAATATAATTTTTTAAGAGTCCATATCCATAGCTAAATGCCACATAACATGCAACAATGCCATATGAGATACCTTCTTTTGAGTTGCTGGCCAGGGTGGCCAAAGGGACTCCCAGATAGTAACTAAGCATAGAACTGGGAAAATAAACAGCAGACCCCAATCTTATCTAAAGGAATATCGACAACTGGTTGCTGCTAGATGAGGAACAGTTGATCTTCCTAAAAGAAAGACCTCTAGATAGGCTGACTAGATTCACCAGATGGACAAGTAGTGGGGAAGGGCTGGGGATGCCGACAACACAGCAGACAGTAGCAGGGATATCAGAGTATTAGGGCTCTAGTGGGGGGAGGGAGGCTATGGGAGGGTGCCATCTGGGAAATGGGTGTATAGTTGAATAAGATGGTTTGGGATGTTCTGTGTGATATACGCACACAGAAAAAAAATCAACAAATTTTTAAAAATGTAATATATTTGAGGAAGAAGCATAAAAGTTTATTTCATGTTAAGTAGTAGAGGTGATGAACATTACCTTTGAAACCTACCCGATGACTTTATAGACATAAACAGGTGCCAAGGATCTGAGTGCAAACGATTATGACTAGTAGTAATCAGATACATACAAATTAGAGATGCATGTGCCAACATCTCAGTGTTAGTAGCAAAACAATGTCTTTCTATAAGAAATAGTATATTTTAAAATGAAATGGAGATCTCTTTGAGGGTTAAAAACTCATTCAATTTTATGTCTTACAAGGCTTATACTCATTTCAATATTGTATAACTGTATTCATTCAACAGTGAACCTAGAAATTTTATGGCCACTTTTGAAGGAGCTGTGTCTTTGCTCTGGAAACTGTTATTGTGTCTGTTAAAGCTGTAATGATATGCTTCTTCTAAAAAATGGTATTAAAAATGTAGGAAACAGCATATCCTGAAATGGAGATCTTTAAAGGGTAAAAACTCATTCAATTTTATATCTTACAGAGTTTATACTGAGATCAATATTGTATAACTGTATTAATTCAACTGTGAACCTAAAAATTACAACCATTTTTGAAAGAGGTGTATCCTTGCTCTGGAGTGTGTTACTGCATATGTTAAAGCTGTAAGGAATTGCTTCTTCTAA
>NW_008360030.1:1109218-1114533 GCF_000622305.1 Nannospalax galili | reverse complement strand
CCAGAGATGCAGGGATGGTTCAATATATATAAGTCAATAAACATCATAAATCATATAAATGGAGTCAAAGACAAGAAGCATATGGTCATCTCAATAGATGCAGAGAAGGCTTTGGACAAAATTCAACATGCATTTATGATCCAAGTCTTAGTGGGAATTGGACTGGAGGGAACATACCTCAACATAATTAAAGCCATATATAACAAACCCACAGCCAACATCATTCTAAATGGAAAAAAACTGGAAGCATTCCCATTGAAATCAGGAACCAGACAAGGATGCCCACTATCCCCACTTCTCTTTAACATAGTACTTGAAACTCTTGCAAGAGCAATAAGACAAGAGCAGGAAATTATTAAATTTTTTAAAAAATAAAAAATAATAATTCTTCAAAGCATAAATAGTATTTGTGTTCTTTTAGAATATCTTTTTCCATCCTTTTACTTTTAACCTACATACATCATTATATAGAAAGCACATTTCTTTTTTAATGTATATTTTTATTGAATTTTTGTGCATTTCATAGAAAACATCTTAATCATCTTTATACCCCCTCCCCAATCTGCAACCCATTTCATCGCATAATCCTCTTCACCTTTTAAGTGTTGGTGGAACCAATAAATGTAGTATCACTTTCATGATTATATTATATAGCCAAAGGAAGGTTATCTGAGCAAGCCTAATATTTTCAGATAAGCCCTTTAAAGTAGAATATTTTCTCCAACTGAGCTAAAAATAAGAAGTCAGACTGAAGAAATTCAACACAAGAGATATTTCCTGTTGTTAAAATGGAGAAGACTCATGGCAAGAAACTATAAATGATCTGCAGGATGTGAGAGCAGCTGCTTGCTCAGCTATCCAGGAAATGGAGACCTCAGGCCTATAGGAAACAGAATTCAGCCAACAACCAGCCTGATATTAGAAGCAGACTATTTTTTACCACAACCTCCAAAAACAGCTTAGTTCAACCTACACCTTGATTTTCCCCTTCTGAGACAAGTCAGCTAAGCCCACTTGGACTTCTGACCCATAAAACTATAAGTTGATAAATGGATAGTTTTAAGTCACTAAGTTTGTGGTTATTTATTTCAGCAGCAGAAGAAAAAAAGATGCAGAAAACATAGATGATTTTGATTCTAGAATTAATAGAAGGCACCTTAAATTACTGTGCACAGAACAGAAGTAAAGCAAAATGAGTAAAAGGTGAAAGATTTAAAAGTATTTGTAATTATGACAAGAGAATAAGGGTTGGATAAAATGTTAGAAATGGGTCTGGGGTCTCAATAAAATAACCACACAAGCCAAAGTATTTTTGCAAAGCAAAAAGTTTTACTTCTGCAGAAGGGTAGAGAGCCAACGCAAATCCAGCAGACAGGCATACTCAGAGGATATCCTACTAGGTTTGACCCCTGCTGGATTTTTCTTCCTAATGAAAAGAGTCCTGTGCCCCACTCTGAGTGATTAGAGCTCCGTGTTACATTCTTACATTATTGGCTATCTTAAAGTGACAGAGTTGATCAGCAGAATGCTTTTTTCAACACCAAGTCCAACCTTGCATATATTTTGATTTTGAGAAGTGCTGACCTTGGAGAAATTTGAATTTCTGCCAAGCAGCTTCTTTGCAATTTTTTTTACATGAAGTTTTGTCTTATTTAACCCTTTGATAGAAAAGACAATATATTTCTTTTCCATTTCCCACAAAACAACATCAAGGTTAGCATATGAAAAAAAGCCAGTTTACAGAGAAAAAGATTGGAAGTCCTTCCCCACCTGAGGCTTTATCCAATAAACAGAGCATGTCTGAAAAGAGTCTGTCCTATACAAATATGAGAGGAATATTTGTAAATGATCTACAAAAGGGTCATGATACACATCGCCCAGTGCTTTTGATCACAGGGCTTTCTGCAACTTACTAGCCTACTCCAATTCACTTGCAGTGCTTTCCCTTTCTTAATAAACTATCACTGTTTCTATTTATAATCATGCCCCTGAGTCCAATTCTTTTTTTATTTTTATTTTTTAGATTTATTTTTATTTTATGTGTATGAGTGTTTGCCTGCATGTATGTATATATACCACATGTGTGAAGTGCCTGTGAAGGCCAGAAGAGGGCATTGGATCCCCTGGAACTGGAGTTACAGATGGTTGTTAGCTGCCATGTAGGTTCTGGGAACCAAATCCAGGTCCTCTGCAAGAGCAGCAGGTGCTCTTAACCATTGAGCCAGATCTCCAGCCCCCTGGGTCCAATTCTTCATGCTGAGACATAAGAACCTGGAAACATCAACAGGTTCCTCTGGGGACTCAGATCTGAATCTAGAATAGAACCTGTAAAAATGGACAAAATATGAACACCACAACTGAAAAAAATACAATAGATAAAAACTTAGTGGCCAGGATTTTAAAGCAGACTGGCCACAGCATAAAATAGAATTCATGTATTTGAAGACATGGCAAGAGATATATCCCAGAGAAGGAAAAATGCAAACAACACAGAGTATGGGAGGCATTTGTAGAAAAGCTAAAGGGTAAAAGTCATATAACTGGGATTCCCAGAAAAGAGAAGATAAATAGTAGAGCAAGAATAATATCTGAGACACTGGTTAAAAAATTTCTAAACTAGTGAAAGAAGTCAAGTGTGGTGCACATCTGTAATCCTAGTTCTTGGGAGGTTAAGGTTAGAGGATCTTGAGTTTGAGGTCAGCCTGGCCTGCATAGCAAGTTTGAGGTCAGTATGGGCTATAAAAGAGACTCTATCTTTAGGAAAAAGTGAAAGAGATCAAGCTTTGCAGTCAAGAAGCTCTGGAAATCCCAAGCATGAATCTTAATACATCACATTTAATTTGTAGTCATGATGAAGTAACCAGGTCCAAACTAACCTATTATAAACAATTAAAAATGGTAGATAGCAGTAATTATGGTAACTATAAGAAACATTAAATATTACTCTTTCAAACCCTGTAAAACTTTTGGTTTATATAACAAAGAATTCTAATATTTTAATCACCCACACCCTATAAGACTTGTTTACAAAAAGGCCCTAATACATTCCAGGCAACCTTATAGCCAGGGGTGGTAGGGTCCTTCCCTCTCTTTTGCCAACCCTTTTTTCCCCTTCTTTTGTGCCTGCTCTTTTAAACTAGCCAACCAGGAAAAACTGTGAAGTTGGACCCCAGTCAATGAGAAAAGACACAGTACTCTTGTCCTAGGGATATAAACCTATCATACTTCTGGGTTGGGTGTGCTTGCTGGCTCTGACTGACCACGAAACACAACTTTTTGCAATAGTAAATGTTGCCTTACTCAGTTACTTTGGTTTACCCACAGTGTTCTTTGTGTTGTATTGATAGGCTCCTTAGACTTATTTTATTTCTAACAGTAACCATTTTTAATATTGAACAAAAGCAGTACAGAGTTATAAAATTGGAAAGAAAACAAGGCAAGCCTTTGTGATTGCCCTGGTTTTATGCCTGGAGGCATTTTGCAAAATGACATGGGAAGGGAGCAGTCCCAAGAACAGAATGGTGGCTTAGAGTTGAAGAGAAAGAGATGAGCACTCAGGGAGGATGATGCAGGCTGGAAGCTTCAGGACAGTACCACAAAGAAGGGAGCTGTTGACATAAAGAAAACAATGCAAGCCTGCATGGGAACCCCTTGAATCTGTAACTGAACAGCTGTATGTGTGTAGAGTGAAGTTATACCAGGCCAGGAAAAGAATAACTGGGGGACTATGAGTTTAAAAGTTCCTAAAGGGTGCACAGGGCTGGAATGTGTATCAGAGTGGAGAGTTCTTGTTAATCATCCATGTCAATCAGTGGAGACTCTAGGGGGAGTTCATATCTTAGCAGGGGGGACACATTAACTCTGGAGTGAAGAGTACCATCAACCTACTGTAACAAAGCCTTGAAGAAACGAACTTTATTCACAAGTATCTTAACTGCTGTTCTAGTTTCTTTCTATTGTTGTGATAAAAACACTGACCAAGGGGATTGGAGAAATGGCTCAGCAGTTAACAGCACTGGCTGCTCTTGCAGAGGTCCTAGGTAAGATTCCCAGCACCCACATGGCAAATAAAAAAGTGTTTGTAACTCCAGTTACAGGGGATCCAATGCCCAAATGCCCTCTTCTGATCTTTGTGGGCACTGCACGACATGGGTACATCTACCTACATGCAGGCAATGCACTCATAAAATTAAAAAAGTAAATAAAAAAAAACCACTAACCAAAACTAACTTGGGGAGGAAAAGGTTTATTTGGCTTATAGCACAGCGTACTATCAAGGGAAGTCAAGGTGGGAAATCAGGGCAGGAACCTGAAGCACAGACCGTCGAGTACTGCTTATTGACTTGCTCTCCCAGCTGGTGCTCAAGCTGCTTTCTTTCTTTTTGTTTTTTTTTTTTGTTGTTGTTGTTGTTGTTGTTTTTGCTTTGAAGAATTATTATTATTTTTTAATGTTTTTTTAAAATTTTTAGTAACTACATGATTAGAAGAAGCATTTCACTACAGCTTTAACATATTCAGCAACACACTCGACCTGCAGGCCTCTCTCTGGGGTAAGCCCATTGCACCCTCTGTGCCTTGACTCCCCCAGCCCCATTCACCCTCTCATCTCCCTGGTGTCTCCCCTACTAGCCTGGGTCCTATCCCATTCCTTGTCTTGGTGCTCCAGGCACAGGGGGAACCACCACTTCTTCCTGATCCTTTGCATCCAGATCAACTCAGTTCTTTCTCGGGAGCATTGCTTCTGGGCCTGGCGCCACCCTCACCTTCTTCTGCTTCCCTGGGCCTGCAGGATCCCGCAGACCTCTCTCTGAGCATCTCTAATCTGTATGTATCTGATTATTACTGGTCATAATCGGTTGCACTTGGATCCTTGGCGCCTGTGTATGTCTATAAAGTCATTAGGTAGATTTCAATGGTAATGTTTATCACCTCTACTAATTAACATGACATAAATTTCCATACTTCCTCCTCAAATATAACACATTTTTAAAAATTGGTTGATTTTTTGTGTGTGTGACTTGTTTCTCTTTTGTAGCTTTCAGTATTGTCTCTGTTTTGTATGCTTAGTGTTTTTACTATAATGTGCCATGGAGAGTTTCTTTTCTGGTCTTGTCTGTTTCGTGTTCTATTTGCTTCTTGTATTTATATGAGCATGTCTTTCTTTAATTTTGGGAAATCTTCCACAATTCTGTTGAAGATCTGGTCCATGCCATTATCTTGGGATTCTTTGCCTTCCTGTATGCCTATGATTCCTAAGTTTGGTCTTTTTATGGTGTCACACAATTCCTGCATATTCCATTCTTGTGATTTCTTAA
>NW_008360030.1:1108522-1108883 GCF_000622305.1 Nannospalax galili | reverse complement strand
AGGACTATTGGTATTTGGTGGGGATATGTTATTTTGGTTTTTCATGTTTGTTTGTTTTTTTCTGTGATTTTGACATGTGAATTTATTTCGTAGTTTCTGATTCTTGTGTGAGACTCAAGCCTTCAAGTTTAGGTCTGCTTTTTTTGGTGAACTTTATGTGTCTTTGTGGTTTACTTTTTGGGCATGAAAACCTGGTTTCTCTAAGCTTCCGGTTCTCTCTTTTAATTTTATATTGGAGTGGCCAGATTGCTTTTGTCTTCAGGAGTTCCCACAGAGGCCCAAGTCAGATGAGGATCAGATGGTCTCAGGCTTTCTCCTAAGGTCTGGATCCCTCCAGGAAAGATTTTGGCCTCAGGAATTC
>NW_008360030.1:1103826-1108494 GCF_000622305.1 Nannospalax galili | reverse complement strand
GGCCCAGGAAAGATGCTGGTCTAGGGCAGCTGGTGGCCATGCCACCCAGAGATGTAAAGGAAGATGGGGGCAGGAAGTGGCCCCAAGGGCTCCTGGGGACTGCACTGAGGAGCTGGGTTGGTCAGGATATAAAGGATCAGGAAGAGGAAAGGTCAGCCCTGGCATCCAGGAAAGAGGCTGGCAGGTCGTGCAGGCCCAGGGAAGTAGAGGGAGGTAAGGGCAGGGCCAGGCCCAGAGTGCTCCTGGTGACCCGAGAAGGAACTGAGTTGGTCTGGATGCAAAGGATCAGGAAGCCATGGTGGTTCCCCAGGAGTCTGGGGCGCCAAAAGAAGGAATGGGACAGGACCCAGGCTAGGAGGAGAGACTGGCGGGGGAGATGGGAGAGTGAATGAGGCTGGGGGAGTCAAGGCACAGAGGATGTGATCAACTTACCCTGGAGAGAGGCCTGTGGGATGGAGAGAGGCCTGAGGGTCGTTCAGGCCCAGGGAAGCAGAGCTCAACCTGCTTTAGAGAACCACTTGCTCAAGAGTCGCACCACCCACAGTGGGCTGGGCCCTCCCACATCACTCAACAATTAAGAAAATGCCCCAAAGACTTGGCCACAAGCCAGTCCAATAGAGGCAGCTCCCCAAATGAGGCCCCTTCTACCGAGGTGTGTGAAGTTGACAACTAAAGCTATCCAGCACAATTGACCCCTTGTCAACTGCTTACTAGAATGAAATCTAATATTCTTTAAAACAATAAAGCAAATCCAGAATTCATCAATGTAAATTTATTATGTTTAACATCAAATCAGATATTAAGGTATGAAGATGTAGAAAAATGTGGTACATAGCTATGAAATCAGATAACTGAAACAGACCATACCTTATGGTTTAGATCTTAAATGCCTGCCAAAGGCCTATATGCTAAAGGCTTTGTAACCAGCCTGTGACAATATTATGATATAGCTGAACCTGTAGGAGGTGGACCTTAGTGGATGGGAGTTAGTGTTATGCTGGGAATGACAAGCTGAGAGCAGAAAGGTAAATGTATTTACCAGACCAGAATTGACATGAAAGTTTTAATACAGAACATGCATGATGAGATGAAAACACAGTGAGTGAATTGAGAGACAGAGAGGCAGAGAGAGACTATTGTACTTCTGAGAGGGAACTGATATGAAAGTTTTAATACGGAACATGCACGATGAGATGAAAACACAGTGAGTGAATTGAGAGACAGAAAGGCAGAGAGACTATTGTACTTCTGAGAGGGAATGGGGGCCTATTATAGCAGCTTTGAGAAGTTACTTGGCTTTGTCTCAAGGTTCATTTGTGTAGGATAGTATTTGAATGGATATGAGGTGGGCAACTCAGTGTCTTGTTAGGCAGAAAATGTTATAACACCATTTGTCCTTCCTCACACTGGCCATGTTGAGTGAGGTACCATGGGTCATTAGGAGTTAGGCTCTAATTGTGTAAGATATCATAAATCACTGGGTCAGGCTCCAAGCAGGCAGGATCTGACTGCTAAAGTATGGAAAATTTGCTTTATTTTTGGCCTACTTCCCATTTACATTTAGGTCATAGGGGGCATGGCATTAAAAGAGATATTGGAACCCTACATTTCCTATTTTGATTTGCTTCTCTGTTGTCATGAGAACAGTCCTTTTTCTGCCATGTGTTCCTGCTGTGGTGTTCTGAGCTTCAAACAGGCCCAAAGCAATGGTGCTGAGTGACTATGGACTAAAACTTCTGAAACTATGATTTGAAATAAATCCTTTAAGTTGATTTTTCTTGGGCATTTTAATCACAATGATTAAATGAATTAGGAAGACCCACCCACTGGGGGTAGCTCCATTCCCTGGTCTGGGATCCTGGACTATATAAAAACGAGAAAGAGAGTTGAGTGCAAGCATTCATTCATTACTCTACTTCTTGACTGTGGATATAATGTGACCAGCTGCCTCAAGCTCCCATTGCTGTGACTTCCCCACCATGATGGACTGTAATCTTGAACTATGAGTCCAAATAAACCCTTTCTTTCTCCTTTAAGTTGCTTTTGTCAGGTATTCTATAGGAACAAGAAAAAAACTGAGACTGTGATAGGAAGCTAACACACCAAGAAATGACACATATGGTAGACTTTGAAACACTTGAAAACATTCAAACTATGTTCAAGAATTGAAAGGAAACATGGCACAGTGAGGATTGGAAGATAAAATTCTTGTCAGAAAGGAACAAAATCTTTAAAATGAAGAAAGGGAAGCCCAACAAAATATTTAAATTGAAAGCAAGAAAGGATGTCAACAAAAATGAAAGTAGAAGGAACTCAAGCAGTCTACTCATTTACAAAATTAATGAAAAAAAAACTAGCAAAAAGTTTGAGAATCAACACTTTCTGGAAATTAACAAACAGCTTGTAGAAATTCAAGAATTACATATTTAAGAAAAAAATGAACCTCAAGAAGAAGAGTAAACTTTGCTTATTTTAACTTACTCATCCCCTGATCTCTAACTCAGTGGTAATTTAGAAAATTAAGTTCAAATTCCTGGTCTGAAAGACCCATTCAAAAACTTGTCTTTCTCTTATCTATCTCAGAACTGAGCAATTGCTCACAGAAGAGGGACATTTGTTAAAAATATTTACAGGAAAATATTTTAGGCACTGTTGTCTGAGGCAGTCAATAACAGGGGGGCAAACATCCTAAACAAAGTGCTGTGAAGAAAGGTTTGTGAACGAAACACTTTAGGGAATAAAGGTTTTCAAAAGCTCTCAAGTATTGCTGGGAAACTAGAACATCCTTAGAGCAGTGTTTTTGCTCCAGGAGGTTCTAAATCCTCATATTTGGCTAACCTTGAGTCTCTGTGCAATCAAGAAATCAAGGCTTACTTTGAGTTGTGAATTGCCTGACTACTTTTCGAAGGTGTGCCTCAACGCACAAAGCCATTCTTAAAAGACTCAGAGGTTTCTGGTCCAAGCATTTCAGAAAATTTCTTTCCAATAGCTAGAATACTAATAAACTAACTGAACAGACATCAGTGATCACATTCAACAAAAAAGCATAATACAAGATTGACCAAACATTTGGAAATGCATATAACTAAATATATTAGCATAACAAAAGGTTTAGGATCATCTCAGTGTCTCAGAAAATCACTTGCCAAACACAATGTACATTCATGGGGAGTGATGCAATCAGGCTATGCCCTACTCTAAGTTACTCCATATTATAGAAAACAGGTTGTGCCTTGCTCTAGGAGACTCCATTTTACAAACAGTTTTTGACTCCATTTTGAGGGAGAAGTATGACTGCAGCCCCTGGGTAGATCCAGAAATTCCACCATCTGTCAGGTAGCACCCATCCAGCTCACACTGATAAATGACTTAATAAATGACTTGTTCCTGGGAGTAGAAGGGAACCACCTTATAAGTTTATTGGGGTGAGGTGAAACTGTGGGGTCACATGAGTATATTAAAACTATACCAGGAAAAGCAGGCCCAAGAACTTACAGGACATGACAGACCAACAAAAGGGTGTTAACTCCCTTACTTAGATCCCATAAAGTGATAGATACCTAATACTATGATGGCCTGGCTCCATACCAACATATCATCTGATACCTGATGTGTGTGTCAAGGACCGAGGACTCAGGCTGGACAGGTGGCTCAGCAGTTAAGAACAGGTACTGCTCTTTACAGGGGACTTGAGTTTGGTTTCCAGCACCCATGTCAGGCGACTGACAACCACCTGTAACTCCAGCTTCAGAGATATTTGACCACGTCTGGTATCTGAGGGCACCTGTACACACATGCACAGACACACATACACATAATTAAAAATAATAAATCTTTTTTTTTTGGAAAAAGGGCTAGAGAGATGGCTTAGTAGTTAAGAGCACTGGCTGCTCTAGCAGGGAGCTGGGTTCAGTTCCCAGCACCCACATGATGGCTAACAACCATCTTTAACTCCAGTTCCAGGGGATCTGACACCCTCTCCTGGCCTCCACAGGCACTTCATACAAATGGTGCCTCATTTACGTGCGAGAAAAATGCACACATTAAAAAAAAAAGATCAAAGACTCCTCAACTATCCCTAGAACTTTAGCTGGGGTCAGTCCACTGCTGTTGACTTGGCAAGCTCAACTGCCTGCCTGTTAACCTGTTCTCCTGTTTGGACCTGAACCTGAATACCTATTTCCTGCTCCTGACTTGTTTCCTGCTTCTCACTGGTTCATCTTTTCATCTGGCAGTTGAACTCTACAGCTTAGCTCTCAAACCTTGTTCTAGCAGCTCCAGCAGAACCTCCCTCCCCACACTGATCAGGTTTCTTATCTCAACAATACAGGCACCTTCTCAGCCCACTTCTGAAATCTTTTGAACTCTGCTGCAGCCTTTTTAACTTGTATTCATTTCTGTTATCTATATAATATATATATATATATGTATATATATATATAGAGAGAGAGAGAGATTTACTGTGTGCTGTGTGATATGAAAGTTCATAGTAGTAATTAAGTTTGGAGTAAAAAGTCCTGCATTTGCCTTGGCCACACTATCAAGGTAGGCAGTGCCGGGACTCAGGTTTGTTTTGCTTAGCAGGGGACCTACTGGCTTCGGGGCAGAGGGTCTGATCGGCAACAGAGTCATAAACTCTGGGACCTGTGTCTTCCCAACAGGACAATT
>NW_008360030.1:1099406-1103603 GCF_000622305.1 Nannospalax galili | reverse complement strand
TTAGCCAGGGATAGCTGAGTTATTTGTTCAGGACAAGGAGATGAGCTAAGGGTTGTTGACCAAGACACTTTCCCACAGAGCAGGGAGCCTGCACTTTTATGACTGGGCCGCTTCCTCCTGCCAGCCTAGCAGTGTTCTACAAGACAGGGATTATCAGAGCCGCTGTTTCAGTGCCCCTCCCTTTAACAGAGAATGCAGCCTGGACTTATAAGTTTTAGGCTCACCTCACCCTAGGGCCTGGCATCCTGGTTTCCCACAGGCAGATTATAGGACATATTGCTGTCATTGAAACTGCTAAATCTTATAAATTTGTTTTTCTCTAAATTTTTACATTGTATAAAGACACAGTCCTGTTTGTGTGTTTGTCTATGTTTCTGGCATAGCTTGCTCACAACAGAAAGTGAAAAAAATAGTCCCAGTAAATTAGTAATAAAAGAAAATTTCCTCTGTCAAAGTAGCCTACAAAATGCTATGGGCAGTATCATAGTAAATGGTAAAACATAAATGCTTTATCTTGACTTAATTCTTTCCTCAGTTGTATCCATAGCAGTAAAATTGATGGGCAGTCAGTAAGGTCGCTATTTAATATTACAATCAGAAAAGGGAAAGTTTCAGAGAACCTTGAGTCTGAAGAGAATTGCCTTATTAAAAACGGAAGGTCCCTTGCTCATTTCCCACACCTAAGCCTCAGATCCAGAACCTTCTTCAGGAGGAAGGATTTTACAACACTATAGCAAATATACATTAAAATGCTTAGTCTAATCCCTCTCCAAAAGGCATTTATTTGGATGATTATATACTTGGAAAAGGGGACTACCCAGAAATTTTTAGAACTACCAACTACAGCTTTCTGAGTTGACATCCATCCATAGATACCATGGCCATCCTAAAAGAATGTAGCTCCCTAGGTCCAGGTAGTCAATGGAGTTGGGTGTAGATCTGATTTATGGTAGCCCACTGCATTTTATTTCCCAATCCTCTAAGTATCTAATTAGGATTCACATACTTGGCAGTTGGACTAACCTCCACACAGGGTCCTGTAGCCCTGTGCAAACTTTCACAGTGAGGAAAACTAAATAGAAAGATCTGCTCTGCCTCTTCCCTCCTCTTAGAAACAAGACGGTGAATTAAAAACTGTACCGTACCCTAGGGAACTATAGACATTAGTGCCACCATTAAAGATATAAAGAAAGAAATGGTCGTCCCAACATATTTATCATTTTATTCCCTCCAGAAACCAGCGAGACCTAGACAATGACTGTTGGCTAGCCCAAATTCAAGCATACACTTTCAACTTCACTGAAGAAAAATATAACATCTGGCAAGGCCCTGTAGGTAATGTGCTGTCCACACATAGAAATGATCCTCTGACCCATGTATGAGGTGGCACAGAAGGCTTTTGGGTGGGGCTTAGAGTGGGAAAGGCTCTCTAGCAAATCCAGGGTATACCACAAACAGTTTGTTGCTTTTATCTTATGGTCTGGCTGACCCTGTGGTGTTGAAGGTGGGAGGTGGGAAAAGATGAAGTATGAGAATAGTATTGTTATGATTTTGGAGTAAGACTGTCTTAGTTTCTTTTCCTGTTGCTATGATAAAGTACCCTTCCTAACAGCAACTTAAAGAAGGAAGAGTATGGGGCTTGTGAGACAGACAGCTCAGCAGTTAAGAGCATTCGCTGCTCTTACAGAAGACTGGTTCAGTTCCCAGCACCCACATGGCAGATCACAGTCATCTGTAGCTCCAGGTACAGGGGTTCTAAAACCCTCTTCTGGCCATTGCAGGCACTGCATCTATGTGATGTACATACATACATGCGTAATGCACATACATACATGCAGGCAAAAACTCACATACATAACATCAAAATAAATCTTAAAAAAACAAAGGGTTGGGGCTGAAAAATGGCTCAGCTGTTAAGAGCACTGGTTGTTCTTGCAGAAGACTCAGGTTCGAGTCCCAGCAACCACAAAATGGCTAACAACCATCTGTAACTCCAGTTCCAGGGGATCCAATGCCTGCTTCTGACCTCCACAGGCATTGCACAACATTGCTGCACTTGCACACATGCAGGCAATACACTCATACACATAAAATAAAATTAAAAATAATAAAATAAAATATATTCAAAAAAAACAAAAGCTTTATTTTGGCTCACAGTTTGAGATAAAATCCATCATGGCACAGAAGTCAAGGGAGCAAGAGCTTGAAGGAGCTGACCACATTGCATCCACAGTCCAGAATAAGAGCAATGAACACTGGTGCTCATCTCACTTTCTCCATTTATATAGCTCAAGATCCTAGCCCAGGGAACGCTGCTGCCCCCAGTTAGCATGGATCCTCCCACCTAAACCCAACCAAGAAAATTCCTCACAGGCATGCCAGCAGGCTAACCTAACCTAGGTAATACCTCAAAGGTGTGCCTGGAGATTCATCTTCTAGGTTATTTTAGTCCTGTCAAGTTGACAATATTAACCATCACAAAGCCCACAGAATCTGTAATAGAATTATGGCATTTTTTTGAGACAAGATCTCACTATGTAACCGTGGCTGACCTGGAACTTACTAAGTAGACCATGCTGGCCTTGAATGCACAGAGATCTGCCTGCCTCTGCCTCTTGAGTGCTGGGATTAAAGGCATGTGCTACCACACTCATCCAAATTATGGCTTTTTTTTAGAATCCCTCTCTTTAAGGCATCACAAGTCTCATTTTATCATGTTGCTCCTGTTCATCTACTAAATAACCCATAAAACCACCAATTTTCAATGTGATCCAGAATAATAATACATTTCTAAATGCATGTGGTTGCCATGTACACTGTATTTAAGCCAAATGAACTACAGTGATTTAATTATCTGTGGCATACAGGAAAAAGATGCATGGAGCTTTGAAAAATCCCTGTGCATGAGTCATTAGGATTTTGAAGCAAAGCAGCAGCATCTTCTGCAGAGACTCAGTTTCTAGAGGAAACATTTCTAACCTGTTATTAATCCAGACCTTGTGTACTCATGCAGTCCTGCTCATCAAAACTAAGAAGAACTATGTGGAATTCTAATACCAAAGAAAGGAAATTCTACAGATAAGATTATTTTTGAGATTCTGAGAAAACAAAGAGCATTAGAAACTCCAAAAATTCAAACTATTTAAAAAATATTATCAGAATAATTCATTTTATGGACGTCATTATGTATCTTCATCGCCACATCATTCAGTAAAATGTCATGACCTGTAACCACTGTATTTTGTGCATATTTCTACTTCTGCTTATTTTTCTCTTAGCTCTGAATCTTGAGTATGCTTGTCAAGAAAGTCACCATGTATGAGAAGTTATACAAACTAGAAGGATTTAGTTCCTGATAAACAATTATGGAAGGAGAAGATTATCTTAATTTAGTTAGCTATGGAGCTAATTCAAAGTGAGGTATCGTTAGTCTTTCTAAGATCCAGTCCAGTCCTTGTTAACTTCCTACTCATTTCTAAGTAAAGTTCTTCAGATGTTCTAAGTGAAAGTGTGCGGTATTTGCAAGACCCACCATCACTGTGATGATGGGATTTGAATCTCAAATCTGATTTTTGTGGCACCTGATCTGCTAGAGCTCTATACTTGGCTGCTGAGCCTCTGTAGATTTATCCCATGACATTCATCAGTCATTGGACCCCTTGTGACGAAAACAGGCTTGGTCTGTACATATGTTTCTTTTTACTTTCCATGTTTCCAAAACTTTCCACCCAGTTCCCTCTGTCTTAGCTCAAGGAAGTCCTTCAGAATTTTGTCTTTTTGTACAGTTGGTCACTCACATTTCTTATCTGAAAAACTAACAACTTATGTCATGGAATTTTGAGGTTATAGAGTAAAAACTATGGCGATTTCTTTAATCAAGAAAATCACATACAAATACAATATTATTAAAATCAGATTGGAATTCAATACCACCCAATCATGTGGAAAATATGCAATATGTATTCAAATGGATCATATTAAGACATGAATAATACCACATATTGGAGGCAAAGCTGAAGGGGAAGATAGAAGGGAAAGTAGAATCATGAAATATGTATAAGATTACTTCAGACAATATGTTTTATTGGTACTTTCTGAAGACTGTATTTAAACAAATTAAAAATGATCAATAATCTCCACACACAAGTGTCAATTTAATAATTTGCTCTATTTACTTTCTGGATTTTTGCTCCCTGT
>NW_008360030.1:1066746-1099281 GCF_000622305.1 Nannospalax galili | reverse complement strand
TTTTTTTTGTCTTTTTGAGACAGGGTCTCCCTGTAGCCCCAGCTGGCTTGGGATTTCCTATGTAGACCAGGCTGGCCTCGAACTCACTCATGGAGATCCACCTGATCTGCCTCCCGAGTGCTGGGATTAAAGGCATGTGCCGCCGCACCCAGCCTTCATTTCTGTACTTCTATCCACATTCTCGGGCATAGTGATGCTGATACTTCAATGTTTTTACAGTGTAAATCATATGATTTTAGGATGTTTCTTCACTTAATTTATCAGAATCAGGGCTGGAGAGATGGCTCAGCAGTTAAGAGCACTGGCTGCTCTTGCAGAGGACCTGGGTTTGATTCCCAGCACCCATATGGCTCCTAACTAACATCTGTAACTCCAATTCCAGGGTAATCTGACACACTCTTCAAGGCTGCCTGGACACCAGGTACACGCACATGGTATACATACATACATGCAGACAAAATATTCATACACAAAAAACAAAAAAATAAATCTTTTTTAAAAACAGTTCCTAAATTCTCAAAAATAATGGCAACTTTTTATTTATTTATTTATTTATTTATTTATTTATTTATTTAGAGACAGTGTCTCATTATACATCCCTGGCTGGCCTGGAACTTGCTACATAGACCAAGCTGGCCTTAAACTCATAAATCTACCTGCCTCTGCCTCTCCAGTGCTAGAATTAAAGGTGTGTACTACCACATCTAGTTGAAAATGGCAATTATTAAATGACACATTATTATTTCACTTGATTGATATGTCAATATTTTCCCTTCAGATAAGGTCTCACTATTGCCAAGATTGGCCTTGAACTCTTATGCTAAAGTGATCTTCCTGCCTCAGCCTCCAAGTACCTGGGACTAAGGTATATACCACTGTGCTCTGCAGCATCAAATTTTAATCAATTCCGTATCCCTGAAACCAAAGTTTGAACAGGAGAACTTACATATTTTCATCAACATCTACAGTGCAAAAGTGAAAACCCCTTTTCTTTAAAGGCATGTAGTAAGCTTTGGTACATCTATCAGGAACAATGCTTTCTACTTAATTTCCTCTATCTTTTAAGAAAAAGTAATCATTTTATGAAGCAGTAAAAGATCTTTAATTTTAAGAGTATCTTACAGAACAACAGTGTTATTTAAAATAGTCAAAATTAAACTGAATAGCCAATGACAGGTTATAAAATGTAAAGTGGGGTCTAGAGTGTAGCTTAGTTGTAGAGTGCTTATAGAAGTGAGGCCCTGGGTTCCAGTCCCAACACACACACACACACACACACACACACACACACACACACAAATAATTTAAAAATTTTAAAGCTAGACTTTAAAATAAATATATTCCAAATATACAAATAAGTTGAAGACTAAAGTACGGTAGGAAAAACTAGGACTATTTAGAAAAAAAATGTGAATATAAAAAGCATTGTTTCAAGACACCTCTAACTAGGGCCAGCAAGATGGCTCAGTGGGTAAAGGCTCTTATGCATGATCTTGAAGTCCCACTTCCCCAAGGATTGGCAGCAGCAAGTAGACACTTTGTTCAAACACCCAGGAAGGACCATTGAAAAACCCATAGGTGACCCCATCCGCCACTACTCAGCAGCCTTGAAACCCTGTAACCCAAGCAACTCACAAAACCCATACTTCCCTTGGGGAGTTCATTGCCATGGCAACCTCACACCGAGTCAGACTCTGCCAAGGTCTCACTACCAGAATCAGCAGTGACGGGGAAGTCCATGGTCATAGCTGGTTTATGTCATATCGTCTTTTGACAGAAGGGCGCACTGCCCAACTGGCCATTGATGATTCCTTGTTCCTGTTGAAGTGCAGAGCAAAGCAGCTGGAGAAGCTAGTGAACAAGGCAGAGGAGGACTCCGAGGTTGAGCAAGCTAAGCGGTAAAGGTCCTTCATCAGAAGAATGTGGACTATGCCCGCGTGTATGCTGAAAACGCCATCACCAAGAACGAAGGCAAGAATTGGCTACACCTGGTGCCCCGATTGGATGCAGTGGCCTCCCAGGTGATCAAACACATGGCGCAGGTGACCAAAGATCTGGACGATCTGGACAAGGCCCTGAGTGCCATGAATCTTCAGAAGGTGTCTACAGTGGTGGAATCCTTTGAGCAACAGATGCAGAACCTGGAGTTTCACACATCAGTGATAGAGGACTCCATGAGCTCGGCTCAGGAGCAGGTAGGTAGCCTCATTGTGCATTTCGCAGAGAAAAATGTCCTGCAAGTCCTAGACAAGCTCAGCCAGTCTCCAGTGGGTTATGGGAAAAAGCTCCGTATGCAGCCAACTGCACCAGCCCAGATTCGTCTTTCCTGAGGAATTAGTAAGCCCTTGGCAGGTACTGCCTCCACTTCCCTGCAGTGTCCTGGAGGCTTCTACCCTACCTCTGCATTTCCTGCCTCTTTGCTTCTTTCCCAGGCCTTTCCAGAGCCCTCACTCCAGAGTGTGAGGCTCCTGCCTCTCCTGTCACCATAAACACAGGTGCCTCCTCTCGTTGCTGCCTTTCTGCCTTCTCCAAGAGAAAGCCGAAGTGGCTAGCAAAAAGAAATTGGGGCAGTGACCTTTGACTGTGGCCAGCTCTTTTGCATCCTTTCCCAATGGGAAAGCTGACTAATGGGAAGCTGGCAGCAAGCAGGTTGCAAGGCTGACTCGGGTGGCCTGAGCGGCTGCATGGACAAGCTGCTGTTCATTTTGTGTTTCCTGAAGTTTATTCATATTCTTGAAAACCCCTGGTTGCGTTTGTTTGTTTGTTTGTTTGTTTGTTTGTTTGTTTGTTTGGCTGGCTGGTTGGCTGATTTTTTTTTTTTCTATAGGAGAAAGCGCAGCAGATAGCATGTGTTTGTCCTGGCCCCCTTTACAGGCTGAGCAACATGTGAGGGTGGCACTGCCCATATGCTTACACATAAACATGGGGATTTTCACCTGGAAAAAAGAAACAATTGGAGCTGGAGAGATGGCTCAGCGCTTAAAGTGCACTGGCTACTCTTGCAGAGGAACAGTGTTAGAATCTTCAACCACCTAGAACTCCAGTTCCAGTGGGATCCAATGCCCTCTTCTGACCTCAGCATTGCATGACTCGAGTGCACTTACATGCAGGCACTTATACACATAAAATAAAAATAATAAATAAAATATTAAAAAGAAACAATTATACCAGTATCAGTCTTCATCAAGGGCAAGAAAACAATAATGAACTTAGGCTATATAGGAAACACAGCAGTATTTGTAGTAGCAGAGCTTTGCCTAGCATGCAAAAGGCCTTAGGTGTGATCCCCAAGAGTACAAAAAGATAGTACAATAAAGAAAATGCAAATACAGTAATATTACTATATATGCCACATTAAATAACAGGTAAAACCATATTAAATTGCATTTTTCAAAAGTTCTATGTTTTCAAAAGACAATTAGAGCAAAATGAGGGAGGAATGTTGAAAATGAAATTATACAAGGAGCCAGGCCTGGTAACATGCACATAGGTGCACTATAGAATCCCAGAACTCAGGAGGCTAAGGCAGGAGGATCACATGAGCACAAGTGTCCTAAATCAGAGTGTACATCAAGGACATTGTACCCCATAAATACATGTAATTACTATGTGTCAACTGGAAATAAATTTTTAAAAATACAGAGACCTAGCTGGGCATGGTGGCACACACCTTTAATCCCAGCACATGGGAGACAGAGGCAGATGGATCTCTATGAGTTCAAAGCCATCCTGATCTACATAGGGAGTTCCCATCTCAAAACAAACAAACAAAGAATGCAGAGATCTGTATCTGGCATTTAAAAAATCAAAGAAAACTAGCAAGACAGCATTATTCAAAGCAAAATGACTTTTATGCCAATGAAAAACAGAATATAATATTCTATCAAATATTTAAAGAAATAATACCAGTTCTATAAAAATTATTCCAGAGAATTAAAGAGAGGGACTACCTCCCAACTCATGCTATGACTTCATTATCTTGATTGTGGTGAAGGACTTATGTTTGTAACATTTCAAAACCTAGCAAAATGTTTACTTTAAAATATATAAGGTCTAAAATAAATAAATTAATTAATTAATTAATAATAAAAGGCCTGAAGAGATGGCTCAGTGGTTAAGAGCACTGGCTATTTTGCAGAGAACCGGGGTTCAGATCCCAGCATCCATATGGTGGCTAACAACCATTAGAATTCCAGTTCCAGGGGGTCTGACACCCTCTTCTGGCCACCATGGGCATTACACGCTTGGGTGCATTTACATACATGCAGGCAAAACACTCTTACACATAAAATAAAAATAGATAACTAAATTTTTAAAGTGTAATCTTGGGCTAGTGAGATGGCTCAGTGAGTAAAGGCATTTGTCACCAAGCCTGACAACCTGAGCTCAATCTCCAGAACACACATGGTGGAAGGAGAGAAACAACTCCCACAAGTTATTCTCTCACCTCCACATGTGCACCATGGTACACACCCACACATACATGTAAGTGTGCACACATACAAAATCACACAACAAACATACACATACAGGCACTAGCCTGTGCTCCCAGCTAATGTGGGAAACCAAGTTGGGAGAATCTCTTGAGATCAGAAGTACAGGCCCAGCCTGTGTCATATACAGAGACCCCATACATTAAAATAATTAATTTGAAATAGATACATAGCAAAACAAAAAAAATTGTTTTAGAAGTAAATAGATGCATTTAAAATTGAATATTTAAGCTGCTGGAGAGATGGCTCAGTGGTTAAGAGCACTGGCTGCTCTTGCAGAGGACCCAGGTTCAGTTCCCAGCACCCACAAACAACCATTTGTAACTCCAGTTCTAGGGGATCCGACGCCCTCTTCTGATCTCTGTGAGCATTGCATGAAACGGATATACTTATTTGCATGCAGGCAATACACTCAACACATAAAATAAAAATAATAATACATATATATTTTAAATTTATGGGCTGGAGAGATAGGTCATCAGATAAGAGCACTGGCAGCTCTTGCAGAGGACTCAGGTTTGGTTCCCAGCACCCACATGGCAGCTAACAACAGTCTGTAACTCCAATTCCAGGGGATCTGATGCAGTTCTTCTGGCCTCTGTGGGCACTGCACAACATGAGTGCACCTACATAATACATGCAGGCAAAACACTAATACATATAAAATTAAAAAATAATAAATAAAATATTAAAATGAAATATTTAAACTGCAATTGCACTTTTGTAAATTTCAGAAAAATGAAAACAGGTTCACATAGTATCATATACACAAATGTTTATAACAAATGTATCCTATTTATTTATTTATTTTGTCTTTTTGAGACAGGGTCTCCCTAGAGCCCCAGCTGACCTGGAACTCTCTTAGTAGACCAGGCTGGCCTCAATCTTACAGCAATCTGCCTGCCTCTGCCTCTCGAGTGCTAGGACTAAAGGCATGTGCCACACAATATAATATACACAAATATTTAAAACAAATGTATCCTTGGGCATGGTGGTGCACACCTTTAATCCTAGCACTTGGGAGGCAGAGGCAGGTGGATCTCTGTGAGTTCAAGGGCAAACTGGTGTCCATAGTGAATCCAGGCCAGCTGTGACTACAGGGAGACCCTGTCTCAAAAAGACAAAAAAAGAGATTTATTTGTATGTGATTATATGTGCACATCTGTGTTTAGGTGCCTGTGCACATGAGAAGAGACCAGAAAAGGGCATCGGATAGTTTCCTCTATCACTCTTCATTTATTCCTTTGAGACAGGGTTCTCTCTCTCTCTCTCTCTCTCTCTCTCTCTCTCTCTCTCCCCTGCCCTCCCTCCCTAGGGTTCACATCTTCTTGGTTAAGCTGGAAGCCAGCAAGCCTTAGTGATCCTCCTGTCTCTGCCCCACTCAGAGCTGGGGTTACGGGCATGTATGGGTTGCCTGGGTTGTAACATAGGTGCTGGAATCCAGTTCTCATGATTGTGCAACAAACACTCATAACTACTGAGTCATCTCTCCAGTCTCACAAATTTATTCTTGATACTCCAAAGGTAGACACACCTGTTTCAACGGTGAACAATTAAATAAACGGTGATATGCACACACTGTGGAATAACTGTTGATACAAATAATGAAGCTGGATGAATCTCTAGAGAATTACACTGAATGGAAAAGAGGCACAATCCCATAAGGCTGCAAACTGTATGATTTTACAATCACAAACATAATGCTGTTCAAATGACAAAATCATAGAGACAGAGAACAAATTAGTAGTTGCCTATGTTTAAGGAGAGGTGGGTATAAAAGGGAAATATGCAAGATCTTAGTAGTAAAGAAAATATTTTGTATTTTGGCTGTAGATATCAATATTCTAGTGGTGATATTGTAGTCTACTTTTATAAGATTGGAGGGAAATTGAATGAAGGCACACAAGATTTATTTGTATTATTTCTTACAAGTACATGTAAATTTATAATGCTCTCAAAAGAAAAAGTTTAAGAAAATATTCAAATATTCCAAAGAAGAGACACAACCAGGTAAAAAGGAGACAAAAAGAAAAATAATGGCAGAGCTACACCAAACAATATCTGTAATCACATCAAAGTAAATGGTCCAAACATACCAATTAAATGGATTGTGGGATGTCCAGCCTTAAGTGATACTTCTACAATGCAACCTCATCAAAGGCTCAGGGAACACTGTGAGGAAGCAGAAATATGGCAAGAGCCTGCTGCTAGTTAATGCATTCTAGGGATGATAGGGAAGCTACACCAATGACATCTCCACAGTACGGTAGTCTAACAAGATCTGCATAATGAGACAATACCAAATGATGGAGAAGAAATTAAAGAAATTTTTATCAACCACTGAGGAAATTATAAGCTGGTACAAATGATTTACAAATTGTTCTAGTTTGCTTTCTATTGCTGTGATGAACACCATGATCAAAAACAAATTAAGAAAGAAAGGTTTTATTTCATCTTCATTTCATCAAGTGAAGCCAATACAGGAACCCAAGGCAAGAGCCTGAAGCAGAAACCACAAAGGCACACCAGGCACACTACTTACTGGCTTTCTCCTAGACTCATGTTTACCTCCATTTCTTTTTTTTAAATTTTATTATTTTTATTTTATGTGTATTCACATATTGCCTGCATGTAGGTGAGTGCACCCATGTCGTGCAATGCCCGCAGAGCTCAGAAAAGGCTGTTGGGTCCCCTAGGACTGGAGTTACAGACAGTTGTTAGCTGCCATGTGGGTGCTGGGATTTGAACCCGGGTATTCTGCAAGAACAACTAATGTTCTTAACCTCTGAGCCATCTCTCAAGCCCTACCTCCTTTTCTTATATGGCCCAGGCTTACCTGCCTAAGGATTGTACCACCCAGAGGGCTGGGTCTTCCTACATCAATTAGCAATCAAGAATTTTCCCACAGACATGCCCACAAGCCAATTTGACAGAGGAAATTCCTAAATTGAGGTTCCCTCTTTCCAGATGTGTCAAGTTGACAACCAAGATTAGCCATCGCCAACATCAAAAACAATATTTGGTCTTAACTATATAGCTAAATGTTTATACTACGCAAACCCAGCAACTCAGGTAAACACATTAGAAAAGCCCTTGTAGCAAATATGTAAAATAATAACAATATTATCATTGGCTATAATAACTTTAAACTGAAAACAACTTAAACTCCATTAAGAGAAGAGTGCAATACCTAAACACTATAATTCTACAGTAAAACTAAATGAAACATAGTTACACATCTCATCATGGTTGAATCTCACAACTGTAACAATGAATTAAAAATTACAAAATATATAAAGAGAATGATTCCATTTTTACAAAGCTAGAAAAGATAAGTTCAGGCTGGGGTGTGCAGCACAGTCATAAAGCACATGCTTAGGGTGTGTAATTCAGTGGTAGAGCATATGTTAGCCTGTCTAAGGCCCGAGGTTCAATGCTCAGAACAAGAAAGAGGAAGGGAAGGAAGAAGGAAAGATGCATACCTAGATATCAAAAGCCATAACAAAAGAATCCTTAAATAATTATCCAAAATTCAAGATAGAGCTTATATACAGGAAAGTGGGCAAAGGATATACTCTGGTACATACATAGTTCTAATTCTCAACCTGAGTGAATATACAGAATCAGCTGTATATGTCTTGTGAAAAGTATCCACGTGTTCTAAATGTTCTTCTGTATGGAGAACACAGTAGCTAGTAAAGGTTATAAATAATAAAAAATATAACAATGTTGAAGTGGACAAGTGCAACAGGATGCACATGAATATGAAAGAAGAAGAAGGCTGTGGAGGCAGATAATGATACAAGCGGGGGTCAGGGAGGATGAGGAGAATCAACAAAAACAAATTTTGTTTTGAAAATGCCAAAAAGAAATACAATACTGTGTATGCTTGTTCTCACTTGGTTCCTAATACTGTGATGAAAAACCAGCTTGGGGAGCAAAGGGTTTATTGCATCTTAAACTTCCAAGTGACAGTCTATCTTGGAGGGAAATTAGACAGTAACTGAAGCATGGACTTCGGAAGAACACTGTTTATTGGCTCACTTCCTTGCCACTGTTTACTGGCTTACTCAGCTACTTACACAGCCCAAGCTCACCTGGCCAGCGATGGCACCACCCACAGTGGACCGGGCCCTCCTACATCAATTAGAAATCAAGAAAATATCCCCACAGACATGTCCACAAGCCAGTCTGATTAAGGAATTTCCTCAACTGAGGTTCCCTCTTTCCAGATGACCCTAGTTTGTGCCAAATTGACAAAAACTAGCACAGTACTAACTACAAAATTTTTCAAAATAAAAACACTCCCTCAATACAACAAAACACAAAAAAATGGACAATGAAAAAGCCACACAAAAGACAATGCAACAAAATATGTGTTTCTGAAAAGTGGATGAATCTCAAGTGAGACTGATCAAGGGAATATACATTTTATATATATTGGAAATATAACACTACCAAATCTTCTACAAACATTAAGAAGATAAGAAGGAAATATTATGAAAAACTATGTGAAAAAATTTGGTAGCTTAGGAGCTAGAGATGTGGCTCAGCTGGTAGCATGATGGACTAGCATGCATGAAGTTCAGAGTTTGATCCATAGCACCATATAAACCGGTGCTAACCTGTGGTCCTAGCACCCAAGAAGTAGAGGCAGGAAGATCAGAAGTTTAAAGTCATCCTTGCTACATAGCAAGTTTGAGGTCAGCCTGGACCTTATCTCAAAAAAAAAGAAAGTTTAGATGAGAGAAACTGCCTCAATACTAGAAAACCCAAGGCTCACTTATAAATACAAAAGTCATCTGACTATCCCTAAAATTTATTAAAAATTCAATGTGTGTCTCAAAATTTACCCTCAAAGAAAACTTTAGGCCCAGAGTGGTAAAGTCTATGAACCATTTTAAGAGAGAAATAATGCTAGGCCTATGCTAAACATTTTCAAGAACTAAAACAGGAAGAAACCCTTCCCAACTCATTTGACAAAGCCAACATGATCCTGATGCCCAAACCACACACAAACAGTATGAGGGATGAACACTACAGATGATTATGACACATAAACGTAGGTGAATATATAGTCAACAAAACATGACTGGAAATAACCAACAACATATCAAAGAAATAATAAGCCATGATCAAGCAGGGTTTTTACTAGGAAAGATGTCAACATTTAAAAATCAATGTAGTCCACTATGTTTATAGAATAAAAGAGTATGGTCATACTGACTGATGTACAAAGATCATTTGCAACATTCACTATCTATTTGTGGCAAAAACTCAGCAAAGCAAGAGTAAAAGGGAAATGCTCAAGCACTGTATCTATACCAAATCTTTCCAAACAATTCTGCCAGGCATGGAGGTACAAGGCTGTAAACCCTGGTTGCTGAAATTCCTTCCCTGGGGGAGAGAGAAACTAAGTCCACGTCCTTCCAAGGTTGCAACAACAAAACGAGATACAATTTCACCGAAGTTCACCCTGGAAACACAATGAATTTATTGGGCTTACTTACAGAGCAATAGGCTGGGGCTTAGTACAGGAATGTGGGTGCTCTGGCCAAGGCCATACCAGAAAGTCTTCACCCAGCATGGTTGGAGCACCCACTCCCTTAGTCTTCCCTGGCTTATATACTCTAGCTCTTCCCTAAGGTCACACACAGGTAGGGAAGAATTGCCAACAATGGATTGGGAGGAGTGTCTGGATATTCAGGTGAGGGTCCCTTGACCTTCCCTACCCCTCCTACTATGCAGACATCAACAGTCCACAAGTTAAGAGCTGTATGGATAGTAGTAACACAGGAGCCTTGGCCAGTGGCAATCTGTACTGACAGTTGGGCAGTATTCAAAAGAATCTTATAGATGGCTCAATGGGAGAGGGAAATCTGGCAGGTGACGGGACAGTCCATGTGGGGACAACAGATGTAGAAAGAAATATTAAGGTAAAACAGGAGCTTGTGCTGCTAGAGTATTACCATATGGCAGCCCACTGCCTTCTGAGTCCCCTGGGGAATCAGAAAATTGATGCTCTAACCAAGATAAGGGCTATTTGCCACCAGGTGCCCCTAGGCACAGCTCACTGGATTCATATAAAATTTAGACACAGGGGAGCCAGCACAGGATGAAAAATAGCCAAAGCTGTTGGCATTCAGGTAAAATTCTCTGACATTCAGTATGATGTCCAGTCCTGTGAGGCTTATTGCTAGTTACAGCTTGGTGGATGGATGCTATGATGAGACATGTGCATAAGTCAACCTGCTTCATAAGGAACTGGCAAATAGATTATATAGGGCCTCTGCTAGCCAGTGAAAGGTGCAAGTGTGCTCTCACTTGTATAGACACAGCCATAGGCCTTACACAGGTCTTTCCCTTCAAATGAGCAACAAATTACCCAACTCACTGTCATGTGTGGGTGCCCTCAGAGAATTGATAGTGACAGGGGCACTTGTTTCACAAACACTGATGTGCAAACCTGAGCTAAGGATAACCTGGTGTAATGGTACTGCCACCTTCCCTATAACTGTATGGGGGCAGAGTTAATTGAGAGAAAAATTGGGTTGTGAGGCAACAGTTAAAAGCCTTAGACAGAAGGCTTCCAACTTACATGGGTGGAAGAAGGCCCTCCTGGGAGATATGTGATTCTTAAGTGAAAATTCCAGTGCCAGAAGTGGGTTGCCCTCCTATGAGCTGTTGGTCAGGGAGGCCCTAGAGGCCCCCCAAATGGTGAAGGCTATTGTCACTAATTTTGGTTGCATGCCAGATGGTAAGGCCCTATTATTAAAGACACTACATGATGTGAGAGCCAGACAAGGAGAAATCAAGCTGGGACTAAACTAGAAACTGCCCACCTGATGGCTGGTGTTCATAGTGCCAGAAGGAGACTATGCTGGTCGCTAGGAGAACACTGTCCCCAACAGTCATGCTTAATGGTGGACCCCATGTGCTGCACTATAGACCTGCCAAACAAGATGTACCTGCTTGTGCAATAGTGGCACAACTAGTGTATCTATAGCCAACAAACCTCCAATTGGATTTAAAGTTGATTCACAGGGGAGTGAGGGGAAACAGACATGACAGTCCAATATCTGATGACAGGGAAAGTTATATGCCCTAGCAGAGAAGCCAATGCAATTGTTTTGTTGGATGGATGTGATGCATGTGCCAAGGTGCACTCCAAGCATCTGTGTTTATGTTCACAGGTTATTACTACAGCGTTTGTTTGGATGCTTTCCCATTGATTATTCTTTTTCCTTTCCTTTGCATTGTATGATAGGAGCAATACCACCCAGACTCATCAATAGCAATGTTCAGAGATGGAAGAATCAATGAGCAGGCACAAGGGTTTGGAGACTAGTTAAACATTTATGTCCCCTCTTCCAAGGCTCAGGGACATTTGTGGTAGATGGTGGCAGAACGAATGTAAAAGCTAGTGGAAAGGAGTGTTGTACAGGACTGTCCTCTGAGCCAGACAGTCACCATCTTCCTGAATTCAGCACTGTCTACTTGCAAAAATTATCACAGCTGGACTTGTCTCTTGACCTCCCCTCATAGAAGGAGTGTTGGGGAAGTCGTGGGACCCTCACCTGAGCATCCAACCTCTCTTCCCAACCCATTGTAGGCAATTCAATACTAATTGCATGTGACTTCAGGAAAGGGTTAGAGTATATAGGTTGGGGAAGACTAAGTTGGGGGGGCACTTATGCAGCTTTAGGGAACCCATCATCCATGCTAGGTGAAGACTTTCTAGTGAAGCCTTAAGGGGGAGCACCCAAGCTCTGTAAGTAACCCCTCACCCATTGCTCTCTAAGTAAGGTCAATAAACTCATGGGTTCCCTAAGGTGACTGTTGGTGGACTCATACCTAGGATTCTTGCTGGGACCAAGGGAGGAGGGATGGGCATAGTTCACAACCTCCCCCAGGAGGAATGTTAGGAACACTTAAAAAGTTACTTATACTTTGGAATTAATAATTTCTCAAGTTTATTTTCTGAATAAAGAGATGATACAAAACAAACAGTTGAGATGGAAGATGGAAACTGGAAACCTGTAGCATTGTCAGATGTGTAAGAGTTTGAGGAAACAGAAGCAGTGTGGAAGATGACAGTGTTTGGCTTCAAACAGAGCGGATAAAAGATTGGTGGGAACCTGGACGGACTGAGCTAAAGGTCACTAGTAAAGCATTGCTGTCTGCACCAACTCCAATCGACAAGGTAGAATCACTCCCTAAAAGAGCTCACAGTATGCCCGAGTGATTAAGGGCCCACAGCATGCCCAGTTGCATTACCTACATTGCTTCTAGTGAAAACAAAACAGCCCAGGGGCAGGGGTGGAGGCACAGGTCCTAAAAGTTCCTTTCTCCAGAAAGAAGAGGAATAAGAAGGGCTTGGCCCTTCTCACCAGCAAACCAGGGGACAGGAAGGTAGAGATGGGATCTCAGAACAGGAAAGGCTATGCTGTCTGAACACAAGGCAAAGAACATGGAGAGTGACAAAGACTGACAGGTGGAGGCCTCACTTACACAACCACCAGACCAAAGTCACACCCACAAGTCTGGAGACAGAAAAGAGCTCCCACAAACATCCCAGGCCTCAAGGTCTCACTGATGACTGGCATCCTTAGCCTGGTCTGATCCACCTGGAGTGTGCTCACCTGGACAGTTCCTCGTCCCAGTTCCTCCATCTGCCATCCAGCCTGCTTCTCCTTGTCTCAGCTACAAACCACACCTGGCTGGGCAATTAGACACCCTGTCCAAAGGAAACAACATAGGACCTTGTTACCCATGTTGAGGCATTCCAGACCAAGGCCCATCCCTTCTGGATGTGAGTGTGTGTCCGGGTCTGGTGCTAGGGGTCAAATCTAAAGTCCTCATGCCTGGAGATGTTTTATATTAATCTTTACTTCTGCATTACTTGCCTCCAGACACAGCCTCCAGGCCTGCCCTCTGCACATGGCCATTGCTCCTTGATGTGGAGCATTCACCTAGAAGAGAAGAGAACCAATGTTCTGTCCAGAGGCCAAATGGGACTGGGAAAACTTGGCAGTGTGCTTCCCACCCAAACTCACAGAACACTTCAATGCCCCAGCCCTGCAGCAATCTGGAGAAGGAGTCACCAGTGGGGGTATGATTCTACATCCCTCTGTGCAGCAGTCCCTCACCGACAGACACCAGGTAGCTGTAGTTTTCAAGCATGACACTCCTGTACAGGTTCTTTTGAGCAGAATCCAGCAGCTGCCACTCCTCCAGGGTGACGTCCACGAAAATGCTCTAAAGATCAGTGACGCCTCTAACAGCAGAGTCCTCTTTAGCACAAAGGGATCAGCCAGTGGGGGCAGTGGCACAACCCCTTCTGCATAGTGAGGGCTTATTCTGTGCTAGTTCTAAGACATGTTTCCGTCCTCACAGAGCACCAGGAGAAAGTTGACAGATGAGGAATATGAGGCACGAGGAGCATAAAGTAACCATCCCAGAGCTCAAAGCAAGGAATTAGCAAGAAAAAGCCATGTGATCTAGGTTAAACACTCAGTCTTAAACACTATGAAATATTTATACATGTATATATGTAACAAATAATTTTAAAGTTTATAGGGGAAAACATAGGATATTAGAAATACTTTACCTTGGAAATTCAACACACACACATCATCATCATCATCATCATCATCATCATCATCATCTCCTGAACTCAAACTTTGCTTTAGTTGGCAGAGAAAACAATACTAACAAACTTATCTATGACATACAGAAGGAGGGAGGAGGCCACCATACAGTGGCAGTGACAAATGCAGGCCTGGGTTCAGGTGGCCCAGAGAAGAGGAAGTTATCTGCTTGAAGCTGATAGTGTAGGCTTTGCAAAGGATACAGAGATATACGATTCAAAACATAGCTACTCAGTCATGAACAACACTTCTAACCTAAGCTCATCAATCATGAGACAAAGAGCAGGAAGCTGGTCAATATGTGGTCTGGGCAGCTGACTTGGGAAAAAGGGGAAAAGGTCTGTGTCTGGCTTTGTCCTCATAAAACAGGAACTCCCTTCTACAGATGCCCTAATTCCTATCAAAGATCAACACCCTCACTTGTTCCTGCTCTGGATCTCATCCTGCCATGCCCACACTTGGTGATGTTAAATTCAATGAGAACTTTTGTACCTGTGAGGCCTAAATTGGTCAGAGTGGGCACTTCCTCAGAAATGCAGAATGTTAGGAGACAGGAAAGCCAGTGTGCCAAAGGGCAGTGACAGTTTTCCCCAGCCCAATAGCTATGCAACCAAACTGATGAGCTTACTGCTGCCACCCAGCATCCCCAAAGAGTGTAAGACCACAGATAACCCAGGACATGATACAAATTCAGAATTCAAAATATACTTTCTATTGAATGCATAGTCTTTTCACAATAACATAAAGTTGGAACATCATAAATCTCTGTAGAAAAGATGCCATTAGAAAAATGTGGTTAGACATTTATGGAGCGGGAAAACTGGATTTTGTGTGGAAAAATCCACACAAAACTGGATTATTTCTCCCACTCTGAATTTTAGAAAAGACACCATGGATGGATCACAGATGTAGATATGCATAGGGTAATCATAGAATTAATAGATAAGCATGTTAGCTTATTGTCAGTGTAATAAATACCCAAGAGAAAGTATTTAAAATGGAAAGATTTATTTGGGCTCACAGTTTCAGAAGTTTTTGTTTTGGTGGCTCTATTACTTTGGGCCTATGGCAAAGGAGGACATCATGGCAGAAGAGAACTATATGGTAGAGCTGCTTGCCTCATGGCAGTCAGAAAGCAGAGAAATCAAAGAGTAAGTGGCAGGACACAAGAGCTATTCTTTAAAGCCATGCTCCAAAGATCTACTTCCTCCAACTAGGTTCCATCTCCTTGGTCTTTTTGAGAGAGTGTCTTTCTGTAGACCCAGCTGGTCTGGATCTCACTATGTAGACCAAGCTGGCCTTGAACTCACAGAGGTTCGCCTGCCTCTGCCTCTGAAGTGCTAGGATTAAAGGTGTGCACCACCACACCCAGCTTTCAGCACATGGGCATTTGGGAAGGACACATCCTATCTAAACCCTAACAAGTTTGAAACCTTCAAAATTTTGAAATGCCAAAAACTTTTCTAACCCATCCCCAAATTAAGAAGAATTACAGCTAAAAACTGATAAATTTGACTATCTGGACATTAGAAATTGCTAAACAAAAGACTGAAAATAAATTTAAAAGATGTTCTAACATCTTTTAGATGTTTTCTAATATTTCTAACAGAAATATTAGAAAAATATTGCAATGTACATAGCAATGGCTAATTTTCTTCATACACTAAAATTCCAACAAATCATTAACAAAAGATCTCAATCTAGTATTTAACTGAAGGAATGATAATAAAATAGTATACTATGATAATATACTATGTGTTATCCTTCAGACTCTTAAACTTTAAAATGTCGATAACAACTAGTACAAGCCAAGTATATAGGGAAAAAATCACCAAAGATATTACAGTTTATAGCATTTTGTGGTGGAATAATTGATAATTATCCATCAAAGTCTACAATGCAAATACCCTTTATTAACACAGAAATAATCTAGCTAAGATTTTACCTTAATCCTTTAATAAGCTAATAAGAAAGGCAAACTTGGAGCTGGAAAGATGGCTCAGTGGCATGTACTGCTCTTGCAAAGGATCCAAGTTTGGTTCCTATTATCCACTCCAGGAATTCCCACACCTTCTTCTGGCCTCTGAGAGCAACTGCAATCAAGTGCACACACACACACACACACACACACACACACACGCGTGCACACAAACACACACACTTAAAAATAAAAAAGCTGAGCATAGTGGTATACACCTTTAATCCTAGTACCTGGGAGGCAGAGGCAAGCAGATCTCTGTGAGATAGAGACCAGTCTGGTATACATAGTAAGTTCTAGGGCAGCTTGGGGTACAGGGAGACCCTGTCTCAAAAAAACAAAAAAAATCAAAAATTTTAAAAATCATGATTAAAAAAGGGACCGAGCAGAGTGGAAAAAAACATTCCTAGCAACTGAAATAGTAGTGGCCTGTAGATACATAAAAAGCTTATAGATTCCTCTAAAATTCAGTACATGTTGATTCAACAATGACACTGCCTTTTATCCATTAGATTTGTACATATCTGAAAGATAAGAGAAACTGACGATAAGAGTATTGGAACATGAGTACTCTCAAATAAGTGCACTTGGCAGGCAATTTTTGGCTGCCTAAAATTAATTTTTATTTTTTCAGCTTAATTTTTATTAATATATACGTGTCTGTGTTTCTGTGTATGTCACGTGTGTGAGGGTGCCCACTGGAGCCAGAGAAAAGTGTCAGATCCCCCGGAGCTGGAATCACAGGAAATTATGAGATGCTAGACATGGATGTTGGGAACAAAACTCCCATCTTCTGCAAGAGCACCAAGCACTCTTAACTGCTGAGCCATCTCTCCAGCCCCCAAAATAGTTTTCTTGAGCTGGGCATGGTAGCAAGACGCTTTTAATCCCGGCACTTATGAAGCAGAAGGAGGTGGATCTCTGAGTTCAAAAACAGCCTGATCTGCATATCAAGTTGCAAGCCAGCCAGGGTGACATAGTAAGATCCTGTCTCAGGGCCTGGAGAGATGACTCAGGAGTTAAGTGCATTGGCTATTCTTACAGAAGACTCAGCTTTGAATCCCAGCACCACACGGCAGTTAACAATCATCCATAGCTCATATTCCAAGGGATCAAACGCCTTCTTCTGTCTTCTGAAAGCATTTCAGGCTATACATGCATACACATAAAATAAAATAATAAATAAAAATATTTTTATAAAAGACCCTGTCTCAAAAATTTTTTTTCTTACTGTAACCAGTAACTGCAATAACAGGACTCTATCCTACTGAAATATTTACATGCACATAAGGATGTGAAAAGAAGTATTATCTCCAGTAGGAAAAAGTAGTGGGAGAAAGCCCTAAATAGGCCTATGTTCCTTGGATTTCAGTAATAACAAACTGACAACTTTACTACCAGGCAAAGTTACTTATAACAAAAATTACTCCAATTGACACATGTGACATGAAAGCCGAAAGAAGAGTCGGGGGCTGAAGGATGAGTTGGGGAGAAGGGGGATGGGTGTTACAGGGGGAGGAGAAACAACTAAAGCAGATTTGCCTGAAAATGCCAGAATGACAGGCTGGGGAATGGCTCAGTGGATAGGAGCAATTGTTTGGCAAGCATGCGGAGCTGAGTTCAAATCCCCAGCCAGCATCCACATAAAAATCCAGCTATATGATAAAATACCCTGACAAAAGCAAGTCTCTGATCTCTACTTGCACACCACGTTCTCCCACCCCATGCACACACACACAATGTTTATTTTTTTAAAGTGACTTAAGGGGAAAAGAGTTTATTTTAGTTCAGGATTTGAGGTTACAGTCCATCATAGAAGGGAAGTTAAGGCAGGAAATTGAAACAGATAGTTACTTTACATCCATATTCAAGAGCAAAGTACAATGAATCAATGCATGCATTCTAGGGCTTAGCTTTATTTTTCACAGTACAAGACCCCAAACCCATGGAATGGTACTGCCCGCTATGAGCAGGTCTTCCCACATCAATTAATATAATTCAGATAATTGCTTTCAGACATTTTTAGAGATGATTCTAGATTGTGTTGAGTTGACAAAACTAACCATCATACCCATTACTGGAGGGTGAGGATAGCCAGATCCCAAGAGCTGGCTGGCTAGTCAGCCTATTGGAAAAAGTAAGCTTCTAGTTCAGTGAGAGACCTTGTCTCAGATAAGGTGCAAAGTCAGAGAAGAAGACACCCCTGTCCTGCTCTGGCCTTTGCATGCATGCACATGAGTCTGAGTACCAGCACACTCACATGCACACACCACACACATACATCACATACACATACACATACACCTGCACAAAAAGATGACATAATGACACCTAATATTATGTATGCTCTGTTGCAGGTTTCCTCACAGGTTCAGGCCACGAGAGACTGCAGGGAATGAGGGTTCTGGCTGAGGTGGGGGTGAGCAGTGCAGAGTCAACACACAGACACTGGGAGTTGGGTGGAAGCAGGCACTAGGCAAGGTGCTGCAGACTCGTTAATTGCTGGAAAGGGCAGGCCTTATATATCTCTCCCCCTGCCTCCAGGGTTCCATAAGCTGGCGTGTCACTTCCTGATAGATCCCCTCATCCGGGCAGATTATAGGTTGGCTATTTTGTGGAAGTGCGGGCTGCACTCTCAAAGCAGAAGCTGTGTTCTCTAGTGTAGCCTGTGCTTAAGCCTGGCACTTCCTCTCCTACATATCCATCCCTTTTTATTATAGAAACGTCAGTGGGAGCTGAGGTTCTTTGCCTTGACATAGTTGACCCCACCTCAGAGGGCACCCATCTTGATGGACTGTGCCTGTCTTAGGTCGTCCTGACCATCAGGGTCTTACCCGTCATTGACTACCAGCCCTCAAAGGGTGTGACCTCTGGCATGACCATGTGAGGGAGGAGGAGGTCAAGAAATTACACAGCCACTTGTCGGATGTTAGCAAGCCAGACCTGCTGGATCTCAGGGGGGTTTTGTAGAGACAAGGTGTCTCCAGGTTGCCAGGGAGGAAGCCTGCAGGCATCCATCATAATTCATAAAGGGGAGCATATCTCCAGGAGTGAGCGGGAAGCAGTGTTCCCATGGAATAGGAAACCACAATGTGGTAGGAAGTTTATGGGTAGGAGGGCACTGTGTCCATGGAGGACTCCAGACCCTTGGGGGGAAGGGGTGGTGGCCCCAGGGGGCACGAAGGACACTGTAGTCTCAGAAGTGTCTTTTACTAAGGGAGACCAGATTTTGAGGCCCCATAAGGAGCCCTGGCTCCAGTTTCCACTAAAGCCGCCTGTTGTTATATTAAAGAGGGAGTGATAGCGAGAGACATTAGGGGAGGAGGGGTTAAGGACTGGGCTGAAGCAGGGCCATCCTGCAAGGGACCATGTGCCATTTATGAGAACGGATGCATGAATTAATTCCATTGTGGGGAGACTGAGGGATCCATTAGTAGTTAAGAGAACCGGGAAAGCGGGTTCATCTACAGGAAGGATCAGAGGTGGTAAGGGGACCAGTGCCCAGAGACCTGAAGCCTGGGGAGAAGCACAGCCAAAGGACAAAAAGGTGCCAAAGATAATGAAGCCAGAAAAGGGTGTCATGGCTTATCAAACTCGCAGTCGGGCCTGGTCTCCAGATGGGCTTCCATAGCTGGTCAAATGTCTCTTGATGGAATCCAAATGGGGGTCTTAGCAGCCTGTGGAAAAATATAAGCGTATTCTTGTCCTCATCAGGACGGGGGCTGGTTTCTGACACAGGGATGAAATTGGATCCCTCCACCTAACTAGTGGCAGAGGCATAGCCCAAGGCAAGAAGGACCAATGTTTGTATGCTGGACTGAGACCCCAGTCATCAAACATGAGGAAATTAAGGTGGAATAAAGCCTCAGTAAGAGCCAGGTGAGGGTCACGTTTGGCCTCAGCCAAGGGGCTTTTAGCCAGGAGGGACTTAAGTGTCCTATTGGTCCTTTCGACAATGGCTTGTCCTTGCAGGTTATAGGGAATACCAAAGATATGGTTGATTCCCCAGGAGGAAACAAATTCATTGAATTCTTGAGAGGAATAATTGGGCCCATTATCAGTCTTAAGCGCTCAGGGTATGCCCATGATTAACATGGCGGACTTTATAGCTTTAATGGCATGTATAGTCTTTTTCCCTGAGAGAGACAAAGTACAGTGAGGGGGGAGCATGTGTCAACTATAACATGAATGAATCTCAGTTTCCTAAAAGGGGGGCAGTGAGTCACATCCATTTGCCAAATGGCATTGGGTATCAAACCATGGGGATTCACTCCTCCCCTTTTAAGGGGTCTGAGAGGTATGAGCAGGGCACAGGTAGCACATGAGCAGACAAGATGCTTGCATTGGGGCACAGGGATTTCTGGGAGGAGTTTATGAATACTCTGAGGGGACAGGTGGAATTGTTGATGTAAAGCTCTTGCTTGTTCTAACAGGTTAGACCAGACTGTCATGATCAGGGCATCTGTGGCGGCATTCCCCTGAGCTAGGATTCCGGGAAGGACAGAATGTGAGTGGATTTCTTGAGCGGAGAACTTGCTCAAAATATGGGGAGTTGGGTCCTGATTCATTGGTGGTTTGCGGATGAGTGCAAAGTCCATGAGAGGGGTGGACACCCATGGCTGTTGCACAGCATTGGGCCAACATTAACTGGAAAGGCAGACATGGGCTGGCAAGGGGCAGTGAGGGGTGGGTGGGCTATGTAGAACATGAAGGGCAGGCTGAGCAGAAAGAGCCACAGGCAGAGGTACAGCGCGTTCATGAAGGTGGCCTGGTGTGTGTCGTAGTACCAGCTGCCGCTCAGCATGGCCCACACACCCTGCCTGTAGCATCTGCAACACCATCCCCACCTGGCACCGCCTCCACCACCATTGCCTTCCACGCCCCGGCCCCAGCTCGGCCTCGTTGCCATAGCTGTGGCCCATATAGCCCCAGCCCAAGCTCCTGGAGAGAGGCCCAGAGCCACAGCAGTTGCTGTTGCTACAGTAGGAGGAGGTGGCAAGCTGGGAGGAGGAGATGGTGGAGGAGGAGGCTTTAAGGCTGGCAATAATGGCTAGAGGCTATGGAGGGGAAAGGGGAGCACAATAGCATCGTGTTCTCTATTGAAGGTTTTTCAAGCTCACCACAAAAGTAAAAGGCAAGGGTGACTACCAAGAGGGCACAAATGAAGCTAACTACAAGGACCATGAGCCACTTGGATGTAAACCACCCCAACATGAAAAGGTGTATCAGATCCAAATGTCTTGTGCTTAGTGAGAGACTTCTGAAGGCCATGACACCTTCAGCCATATGCTCACACGGTGTCTCCATGACAGGCAACAGGATGACCCAAAGCCTGGGCTCTGAGTTCAGGGTGGATCAGCCCTTATGTGAACTCACTGGGACAAGCCAAGGAGTAAAAGGTGTCGACGGGGGCTTCGGGACCATGCAGTGGAGCGTGCCTTCCTGATTTAACAACTAATATGACAAACAGGGTAAAGGGGACAGAGGAGGGGGTCACTTGCTCACCCTCAAGCAGCCGAAGGGACAGACAAAACCCGGGGCCTACTCACCGAATGAACCAAAGTTGGGGGCGTCACCAACACCGGGGGTCCGGGGTCCCTGTTTGGGTACCAGCTGTTGCAGGTTTCCTCGTGGGTCCAGCCCATGAGGGACTGCAGGGAATGAGTGTTCTGGCCAAGGTGGGGGTGAGCAGCACGGAGTCAACACACAGACACTGGTAGTTGGGTGGAAGCAGGTACTAGGCGAGGTGCTGCAGACTGTTTATTGTTAGAAAGGGCAGGCCTTATATATCTCTCCCCCTGCCCCCAGTGTCCCATAAACTGGCATGTCGCTTCCTGATAGATCCCCTCATCTGAGCAGATTGTAGGTTGGCTATTTTGCAGAAGCACGCTCTGTGCTCTCAAAGCAGAAGCTACGTTCTCTAGTGTAGCCTGTGCTAAAACCTGGCACTTCCTCTCCTACAATGCTCTTCTTTAAAAAATGACCTCAATTGGTAAATAAGCTGCGTCTGGCTCAGAGGGCTACAGAGAGATAAAGAGATTGCCACATTTATTCTCTGGAATTGCCATGAAAGAATAATTTAAACATGTAAGGATGTCTGGGATAATTAAATGCTGAAAAAACCCAAAATTTCAGAAGATGCATATTCATTAATAGGAATTTATTCTCATTAACAATCCATGCAAACTTTTGTGAGTTTTGTAATATGAAACAAAGACCCAGGGTCTGGAGAAATGACTCAGTGGTTAAGAGCACTGACTGCTCTTACAGAGGACCTGGGTTCGATTCCCAGCACACACATACATGGCAGCTAACAACCAGTTCCAGGGGGATCCAGTGCCCTCTTCTGACCTCCATGGGTTCACTTACATACATGAAAGAAATACACTCATACATATAAAATATAAAAAAACAAAAAAAGACTTCAAATATACTTGGAAGGCAGAGTTGGCAGAAGGGTTGAAACTGGTTTCACTTGTTAGAAAGCAGATCTAAAGGAGAAATGGAAACTAATTCTGTTTTCTTTTTCTGTTTTTTTTTTTTAAGATGGAGTCTCACTATGTAGCCCTGGCCTAGAACTTGCTACATAGACCAAGCTGACCTCAAACTTACAGAGATCTGCCTGTCTCTGCCTTGCAAATGGTGGAATTAAAGGTGTGAACCACCACACCTGGTCCCTCTTTTTGTTCTTTACATGCCACCAGGTGCAGTGAACACCTTTCATACAATATCTCATTCTTTTCCTTATAAGTTATCTGTCATATCTTTTGGACAATTTTTCACTTTTTTTCTTATCACTATTTACATTTTCTATATTCTAATCCTCTGTGTAGCACAAGCACTGCAGGTATTTTCTATAAGCTCTTAAATATCTCTTTTGACAACACAAGATTTACCATTTTAATGCAACTTCATCTGATTGTATTTCTCTTCATAGTGCTTGGGTTTCCCAACTTTGTTGAAAATGTCCTTTGCGCTATGCAAAGTTATACAAATACCCTAATAAATTTTCATCTAACTTTTCAAACACATATTTAGCTCTTTAAATAATCTGGAATTTACCACATACTATGTAGGAGAGTCTAACTTTGTTTACATCTAGATGGAGACCCAATGGCAATACCATCATTCTTTTCAATCACAATTGAATTGGGACATTATTTTAATCTTGACTTTCAGAAACCTATTTAAGCAATACAAGAAATCTAGAAGCTCCAAAATTGTGCAATAGATCACATTTTAAAAATTAAGCATCGTTGGGACTGCAGAGATGGCTCAGCTGTTAAGAACACTGGCTGTTCTTGCAGAAGACCCAGGTTCAAATCCCAGCACCCATATGGAAGCTAACAACTGTCTATAACTCCAGTTCCAGGAGATCTGAGAGCCTCTTCTGTTCTCCACAGGCATTGCACAACATGGGTGCACTTACCCACATGCAGGCAATACATGCATACATGTAAAATAAAAATAATAAATGAAATATTAAAAAATTGAGCATCCATTCCCCCAACATGCATGATAAGCCAAATCAAAACAATGATGAACCAGGAAAAATATTTAGAACATATGTGATGGAGATCTTACTTCCTTAGGTTCACAAAAAAAGCTGACATTTAGCAAGGGAATCCTAAACACAACAGAAAGGGGCAAATGATAAATATTTGAAAGAAAAAACAATGGCATTTAAAATTATGAAAAGACACCCAAGTCATGAAATGAAAATTCAAACGCATCATTCTTTTCTCCTTCACAATGACAAAAATTAACACACTGAGTAATTGTTATGGTGTGGGTATAGATTGAGCCAAGAGGCTGATGTGTTTAAGGCTTGGTCCCCAGGACAGCAGTGCTCAGAAGTGGAGCCAATGGTAGGTGATTGGATAATAATGGCACTAACATCATCAATGAACTCACAACTGATAGGCTATTTAGATTTGGGATCTAGTGGAGAAAATAGGCCACTAGGTGTCTTCCTCCCTCTCTCTCACTCCTTCTCTCCCTCCCCCTCTCCCTCCATTTCTCCCTTCTTTCCTCCTCTCAAAAGCAATGGAGTTGGCTGAACTTGTACTGAAACCTCTGAAACTGCGAGCCAAAAAATAAGCCTTTCCTTCTATATTGTGTCTCAAGTATTTTGTTACAGCAGCAAAAAGTTGACTGATACAATGACATAGTGATTGGCTATCTATAGGAAGGGCACTGTATTGAGTGTAAATCTCTCATCCTATTTGGAGGACAATTTGATGGTCTGAATCAACAGTGATAATACATGTAAATTTGTCCTAAAACCTTTCATGTATACAATAGGAGTATAAATGGATATACACATTATGCATAGCAGCAAAAGGCAATAAATAGTCTAAATGTCCATCACTAGAAGAAAGGCAAACAAATAATGGTATTTCTATCTGATGGACTACCAAGGTGACACTTCTGTAAATCAGGTAGCACATTGATTTTGAACACTGGGTCATTTTATCTCCAACAGAATATTTAAAAGTATTGGGTTATTTTAGCTCCCACAGAATATTTAACAGTATTGAGACACATTTTCATCACCAAAAAAACTGGGAAGGGGGGCAGGGAGATAGAATTGTTAAAAGCACTTACTGCTCTTGCAAAGGACCTGGGTTCAGTTCCCAGCACCCACATGGAAGCTAACAACCATCAGGTTCCAGAGGATCCAATGTCTTCTTCTGCCCTCCTTGGGCACAAGGCACACATGTAGTGCATTTACATACCTGTAGGCCAAACATTCATATACATATAAAATAAAAATAAAATATTATAAACCTGGGAAAGGGGTCTGGGAAATGTAGTTCAGTAGTAAAAATGTTTGCCTAATGATCATAAGGCCTTGGGTTTGATCTCCAAGTACCACAGAAAAATGGAAAAGGGTGTTTTACTGGCACTTGACAAAGGCTAGGAACAAAGCTGCAATGCACAGGGAAGCCAAGCCCCCCACAATAAAAATATATCTCAATCAATATGCCCATAGTACTGGGGTTGAGAAGTCAAAACAGACTTTATCAGTATGAAGAAATAAGCATTAAGAAAAGCAACAGAAGGACCAGAATGTTCTTACATTTACTTTTTAAAAGAGAGAAAATAAAAGTGGATTCACACACACACACACACACACACACACGCATACATAGAAAGACAGATATGTATATATGCTGTTTGCAAGCATGTATGAAAATATGAAGGCATCTTTGGGAAGGGAGAAGAGGGAGAAATACTTTTTTTCCTTTTGTTAAACAAATATTTTAATTTTTTACCCTGTGCAGGCATTATTTAACTTGGTTTTTGTTCCTTTGTTTTGTGTTTTTGAGACAGGGTTTCCCTGTAGCCCCAGCTGGCCTGGAACTCACTATGTAAACCAGGCTGGCCTCCATCTCACAGCGATCTGCCTGCCTCTGCCTCCCAAGTGCTGGGGATTAAAGTAATGTGCACCGTGCCTGGCCCTTGTTTTATTATTTTTAAAACTTATTTTTGATGTGTATGTGTCTGTGTGCTTATATGTTCACATTTCTGCAGGTGCCCATGGAGGCCAGAACCCCTGGAGTTACAGGCAGCTGTGAGCCTGAGCCACCCACTGTGAATGCTAAGAACCGAACTTAAGTGCCCTCTAAAGGTAGCAAGCAACTCTTAACTGCTATGCCATCCCTCCAGCTCTGCATGCATTACTTTTGAAAATGTTCTGTTTAGCCAGATGTGGTGGTGCATGCCTTTAATCCCAGCACTTGGGAGGTAGAGGCATGCAGCTCTCCATGAGTTCAAGGCCAGCCTGGTCTACATAGTGAGCTTCAGGCCAGCTGGGACTACAGGGAAACCCTGTCTCAAAAATAAAAAATGTTCAATTAATTTCTTAATGTTCAATTCAGATTATTTTTAGAATTTTGGCATCCATGTCCTTATGTGAAACAGGTTTAGGCAAATCTTTGTGAGTTCAAGGCCAGCCTGGTCTACATAGTGAGTTCAAGGACAGCTGGGGCTACAGAGAAGCCCTGTCTCAAAAAGACCAAAAAAAAAAAAAAAAAACCAACTTTCTATTTTGTAATATCACCATCAAATTTAAGCTTAAGTGTCTTTATGAAATGAATTGGGTGCCTTTTCATCTCTAATAGCCTGGAGAAATAGACTACAATTATCTGGTCTTTAATTCAGTGAAATAAATAATTATAAAAGGTTTAGGAGGCAAACTTAAAGTTTGAGTAATTTTAGTTAAAAATCTGGTGTCCATAAATACTCATACTACTCAGTAAACAGAAACATAGAAAGTTGTTCTGAGGCACTGTTTATAAAATTAAAAGAAATTTTAAAGTTTAAATATGCATGAATTGAAAATTATTAAATAGCAAACCCATACTATAAACTAGTAATCGATATACACTTGTTTCTATTATATATACATACATATTTTTTTTTTACAAGGAGCACTGTATGAATAGAAAGAAAAGGGAAGAAAGGTGTGACACTGAATGTAATTTTCACAAAAACATACAAAATGACACATATTTTTAAAAATTAATTTACATAAATGCATCTGCACTAAATGGTTAGCAGTGGGCATCTCTGAGGAAGATCATGATGAAGAAAGAAGAGATATAATCATTTTAAACATTAGCTTTTCATATACATTAAAATATTGCACACGGGGCTGAAGATATGGCTCAGCAGTTAAGAGCACTGACTGCTCTTGCAGAGGACCCGGGTTCAATTCCCAGCACCCACATGGTGGCTATGAACCATCCTTAACTTCAGTTCCAGGGGAATCTGAAGCCCTCTTCTGACGTCCGAGGCATTGCATGACACGGGTGCACTCGCATACATGCAGACAATACCTTCATACACATAAAATAAAAGTAATAAATAAAATATTTTTAAAATATTGCACATGAATTTATAATTATCATCTTAAAGTTATTAAAAAGAAAAGTGCTGGGATCGATAGCTTCAGTTGTCAACTTGATACACCTGGGAAGAAGGAACCTCAATTGAAGCATTGCTGTCATGTCCGTGAACCTTTTTCTTAATTGCTAATTGATGTGGAGGGCCCTGCCCATTGTGGGTGGTGCTACCTCGGGGCAGGTAGTCCCGGGTTGTGTAGGAAAGCAGGCCCAGCACAAGCCAGGGGAACAAGCCAGTCCTCCATGGTCTGTGATTCAGCTCCTGCCTCCAAGTTCCTGCTTAAGCTCCTGCCCTGGCTTTCCTTGATGAAGGAAATTGTAACCTGGAATAAACCCATTCCTCTCCAAGTTGTTTGCTAGGTATTTTATCACAGCAATAAAAAACTAAGATAAATATCTGAAAGTAAGGAGAAAGGCAAAAGTAAGATGAGTATACATATTTATTTGATTTGTGTGTGTGTGTGTGTGTGTGTGTGTGTGTGTGTTGCTTGGGATCGAAATCAGAACCTCTTGAATGCTACACAAGCACTGTGCTACTGATCTACACATGTACCCAAGTGTTTTCTGAAAAGGAAAAGATAATGTACAGTTCTCATGGTGAAGGACAAGAGAAGTCTGAGGTGGATGACAGATTGAATAAAAAAATAGCCAGAACAGTGATAACTGGTTTCTTCAAGCTTAATATATAGATTTCTCAAAATTGCTAAAGTTCGCTGGAAGAGAAAGTAGGGTTCAGCTAGGAGCTTATCTGTGACACTACCATTCAGTTCTGCTCTGACCAGAGGATAGAGGTCTACCAAGACAGAATTAGGAGCATCAAGGTCACTGGGTGCAATCATGAGGCATCAAACTGAGCCTAACACGCTTGGGAGAATGGTCTGGAAACCTCTCGAACTCTGCAAATGAAGATCACACAGGTTTGTCAGGTTCCGACACACAGGGAGGGAAAAAGAGAGATCCTCGGAGCCAGCCAATAATCCGTTTCTCCTCTTGGGGCTGAGGGGGATGGTGAGTGCGTGGCTCAAAAGGAACACACAGAGCCGGGTGCCGAGTCAGAGCAGGAACACGCTTTATTGCAGCAGGCGCAGGTATTTAAAGGCAAAGTCTCATGGCGGGAAGTTTGAGCCATGAGTGACAGTTGCTTCTGGTGTCGTGGACCTACGGGCTGAGGGGCCACTCCCTCTGTATGCCAGGAATGAGGCAGGGCCAGGTGGAGCCAATCCTATGTCAGGGATGAGTTTTCCCCATCCCTCCCCCTTGACCTGTGCCAGGCGCCATCTTGGCGAGAATCAAAAGTGACCGGACAGGTGGGCCAACTCTAGGTCAGGCTGTGGAAGTGCTCTGGAACTCACAGGCCCAGGGTGTGGCTGCAACCAGGCAGCCCCAACATCTCCCCCTTTTGTTTTTATATCAGCCATGTTTTCTGTCTTAGGTTGTCGCCATCTGGAGATCTTACCCATCATTGAGTAACATGGGGCTCAGCTGAGAGACTGGGTCTCGAGTCCTGTCTTAGTTTGTCTCTCCTCAGGTTTTGAAGTTGCCCATCCTCGGGTAACCATGATTGACTTAGGTTTATCAGCCTGGGAGGGATCTTACCCATCATTGGAGTTGAGACTCTCGAGGGGCAGGGCCTCTTGACAGAGTTCCTGGAGGGAAGGTTCATATGGCTCATTGGCCGACTGGGCTAATCTCTGATAATGTATATCCACCTGGTGTAGGTTGATTGCCTCTATTCTCTGGTGAAAAAACCCCATAAACTTATTGAATATACAGGGTCTGACAGTGAGGACAAGGAGGAACACGGATACAGGGCCAAGTAGGGGGAGGAGATAAGGTAAAAAGCTATGTAGACCGGTCCAGAGTGGACTTTCCTGGAGCTCTCGTCTTCTTTTTTTTTTTTAGATCTTCCTGGAGTTTTTTTATCTTATCTTGGACGATTCCAGACTTGTTGGCATAAAAGCAGCATTTTTCCTATAAAAATAAGCATATCTCTCCCTTTTCGGCAGTTAGTAAGTCTAGTCCCCTCCTATTTTGTAAGACCACCTCAGCCAGGGAATCTAACTGTTTTTGGATGTCTAGGATGGTATCAGAGAGAAGTTGTACATCATGGATTAATTGTAGGGAGAGTTTCCTGTGCATATGAGTGGCCACTCCCAACCCTGCGGTCCCTGTGGTTATTCCTGCAGTTATTCCTAAGCCCACCAATATGGGGATCATTTGAATTGCTCTTTTGCTCCTACCTCCTATATAATCGAATGAAGGAATAGGGAGGGGCTCACTGCCCAGTATAATATCTATGTCCGGAAACAAGATGGCGAGGGCACAAAGGCCTGTCCAGTTGGCTGGCAGGAAGCTGTGGGCCCACCTTCCTCCACAAACCAGGATCATACCGGCAGGGGGGCAGGATCTAGCTCTCCCCTGTCTTCCAGGATCACCAATGGGTGACAATTGAGCTCAGGGTATAAAGCTTGGATCCTTTGTTCTATTTCTTTGTGGACCCTTAATTCTCAGACTTTATCCTGGACACCACCACCACCAGAATATCCAATGGGAGCCTCCAGTTCCCAGCACACTGATTCCCCAGGTATACCATAACATTGGGAGGATGCTAAATTTCCTCCTTCAATGGGGGCTGGGGTTCTATCTTCTCTGACTCCCATCCAATAGGTTTTATTATTGGAGGGATTAGAACATTGTTGGGCCATTTGGTAACAGACAGCATGCATAGTTGGATAAAACGAGGAACAGGCACAAGGTCCTGGATTGCCATTAATAATGGGAATAATCTTAGGTTTAAGAATACAGACCCAGCTCTGGTGTCTGACTGATGAATTGTATGGATTGAGGTTAAACACTAGGTGGGCCTGACGGTCTCCACAATCTGCCTTTTGAGTGACCAATCCCTGTTGGAAGCTGTAGGCCTTATAAGTTCCACCCCGAGAATCACAGGGCTCCCCAAATTTGGCATCCATTTGTCTTGCTACAGCATTGAGATCTCCAAATCCTTGATGGCTGGGTGGGATGGACATTAGAAGTATTAGGGATGATTTGGAGAGAAAAAAGGGTAAGAATATATGTGGGGAGGGAACCAGGGCCTGGTGGCCCTCGGCCATCACCCAGTTGATGGCCAGCAGAAAAAGGGGGATTATGATTATCGCCCTATTATTGGCCATTTATGGTACTTTTTGTAGGTTGGTTACCAGATCCTGTATGACGATGGTAATGATGAAGATGGTGATGGCCAAGGCGGCAGTGATGAGCACAGCAGCAAAGACTTTCCAACCAGGATTTTCCATTCCCAGAGGGCCCGGTCTGTCTTGGTTGTCCTGAGGGGAAAAACAGAGGAGACATCCTCAGGGATGAATCATTCCCTGGATAGATTATCATCATGGTCCCCTTGTTGAGGTAAATATTTAATATCTCTCGCCGGAACCCAGAGGGGTCTTTTTTCATTTTGAGGGAATATACATCCAAACCCTCTTCCTGCTGTAAGAAGCGGGTCTGGTCCTCTCCATGCTCCTTGAGTGGGTCTCTCCATCTGACCAAAATGGAGCTATAGCTGGTAGATGAGGACCAATGTTTTTGGAAGGGGGACAAATACTTGTCTTCTTTGGAAAAATTTAGAATATTTAAGGTAAATAAGGCCTTTTTTAGTTGATCATGAGGAGGCAAGGACTCCCCCTTTTGTTTTTGTAATTGGGTTGGAGGAATTTAGTAAATGGCTTGCTTGTGAAGCAGGGGCCATTGTCTGTCTTGATTTGATTGGGTAACCCAAGGGTGGCAAAGCACTGTAATATATGACTAATTGCATGTCTGGATTTTTCTCCAGCATGGGCAGTCACCCAGCAGGTGTGTGAAAATGAATCGACAGACAGGAAGATATACTTTAATTTTCCAAAGGGGGCATAATGTGTGACATTGGTTTGCCACAAATGGTTGGGTCGGAGGCCTCGGGGGTTGACTCCCACATTTTGGAGTGGGGAAACTTGAAGGAAGGGCTGACAGGATCGGCATGTGTGAACGATTTTTTTTTAAGTCTTTAACCGCCACCTGAGGAAATTTTTGTCTAAGTCCCCTCCAGTTGACATGTGTTAATTGGTGGAATTGAGTAGCCTCAGAGATTGTGTAGCCCTGGCAAGAAGAGGCCAGTTGATCAGCTATTTTATTTCCCTCTGAGAGGAATCCTGGCATATTTTGATGGCCTCTAAGATGTTGGAGGTATATTGGATTTAATCTGAGTTTAAGTAGAGTGCTTGAATCATTAGAGGGGATATAGGATTGGAGTCCAAACTAATGTGAGCCTCCACTAGGTGGGGCAGTAAATGAACCACAAACAGGCTGTCTGAGAATAGGTTGAAAGGCTCAGGTATGGAGTCCAATGCCATGACAACAGCAGAGAGTTCTTTAAATAGTGGCGATCCCTCAACCTGGCGGGAGACTGATTTAATAGGTACAGGAGCTTGTCCCTGCTTTAGGGGAGGATAAATGACCAGGGAGGCTCGTAGATGCCCTCCATCAGTAAACACAGTTAGGAATTTAGGATTGGGTTGAGAAAGAAAAAGTCCAGGGGGTTCCCACTCCAATCACGAGAAGGAGCTCATCAACTTATAGGGGCCATAGTGGCAGTCAATTTTGCCAAAAAATCCCTCCAAAGCCAGCGTGATTCTCTCATTGTTTCTTTGAAACCATGTAAAACCTGTCAATCTATAGGGGGTAATAATGGTATGAGGCTCAATGCCAAACAACCGGACTGCTGTGTCCCTACCCTTGATAATGTAATCAGCAATTTGGTTGACCATGGAATAAACTCGAGGAGTTTCACCCACGGATAAATGGATTCATTGTATGGGCTCACCCTCTTGTGCCAAGAGAGCGGTGCACAGTGTACTTCCAATGAAAAGATAAAGAGACATGGGGGCATTAGGATCAAATCTCTTTAGGGTGGCCTCATTTATGGATTGTTGGATTTTAGCCAGAATTTGTAGGCACTGGGGTGGTAACTTTACCCTGGAGGGTAAGTCAAGGCCTCGCAAGAGGTCAAATATGGGAACCGGACTCCTCAGTGGTGATGGGTATCCAGGGTCTAAGCCAATTAATTTCCCCTAATAACTTTTGAAGTTGGGGCAGATTATAAGTATCCTGAACGGAAAGCTGAGGCTTAGTGGGCGAAACAGCATCTATAGATAACGTAGTGCCCAGTATCTTAAAAGATGGAATGTTTTGAATTTTATTAGGGGCCACCTTAAAATTGTTTTCCTGAAGGATGGTGAGACAGTCGGAGGTTAGTTGGTGGAGGCTGGAGGGTTCAGGGCTCCCCAAAATTATATCATCCATATAGATGTAGAATAGAACATCTGGTCTCCCCATCAGTGAAGCGAAAATGTGGGTTAGGTAATACTGGCAAATGGGAGGACTATTAGCCATACCTTGGGGCAGGACGGCCCATTCAAATCTTAAATCTGGCCCACAAAAATTAATTGAGGGTATGGTTAGGGTGAAGGGGA
>NW_008360030.1:1060054-1065901 GCF_000622305.1 Nannospalax galili | reverse complement strand
GTGGGCTTGCACATGTCTCTTCCCCTTGTTTAATGGGGCTGGGGGCTGCCCCTCAAGGAGTTTAAAGACTCTCCCCATATAATATATTTTGACCTGCAATCTTTGGCCCAATGGAAACCTTTTTTGTATTTTGGGCACAGAGTGCGGGGGATATCCTGGGAAGGTCTGGGGTTGTCCTTGGGACATGGGTTAGGGCATTGCTGGCAGAAATGCCCTGTCTGGCCGCAACTGAAACATTGTCCCTTTTTGTGTGTGTTAGCAGGCTCCTCCCTAGGGAAGGCGTCCTTTAGCACCTGCATGAGGGCCTGTGTCTGGGCCTGGAGGAGGGCTGACATGGCCTTGGTCTGCCCTGCCTTTGTCCCCACATCTTTAGAGGCGACTATCCATCGGCTGATGGAGCAGTCCTTAAGCCCAGCACATGCCATGTGGTGATCCGCATCCATGCCATCCCATATGAGCATCTTAGCAAACTGGTCCCGCAGCAGCCCAGGGGGAAAAATTCTCTTAAGGCTCTTCTAAACCCTATCCACAACCTCACGAAGGGGCTCCCCGACCTTTTGGTATATCCCACAAACTGCAGGCTCTGTGGGACCAGAGTCTAGCTTTCGCCAAGCCAGCAGGCCTAGAGCCCCAACTTGGTCAGGATATGGAGGGGGAATGGTGGCCTGCTGGACCCCCATGGCATAGGCATCAGTACTTCCTGTAAGCATGCTGAAGGTAATGGGTACTGGAGGATTGGCGGCCCAGTTAGTCTCTGCCTGCTGTCTACATTCCTCTTTATATAAAGCTGACCATTTAATAAAGAGAGGGCTAGGAAGAACAGCTCTAGCAAGATCCGTCCAGTCCCGGGCAGTGCATGGCTGATAAACCAACCCTTGCAACAAAGTCTCTACCCAAGGGGACCTGGGGCCATCTTCCACGATGGCTTTAATTCCTTAAGGTCTGAGGCCTCCCAGGGATACCAGATAGCTGGGCGGTGTCCCCCCAGGTTAATGTTGATGGGATATAATTGGGGTTCCTCAAAGGGGTACTTTCCCTCACTACCATAATCAGGTGGTGCCGCCGCCCCTAGGGGGGAATTTTGGCTGTTCTCCATCTCCTTTTTAACAGGGGGTTTAAAGGGCCAGGGGGCCACCTCAAAGGGATCTAAGGAGGGATAAAGGTTTTCCTGAGAGGTCTGTGGGCTCTCCTTCCTCTGCATGGCCTTTGGTGGGTCCTCCTTTTTTTGTGTCTTCCTTATCAGGATGGGGGGGTAACTAACGTAGGAAACTCAGAGCAGCCCCCCCCCCTTATCAGGGGACCGAGGAGGGAAACAGCCCTTGAGGGCTGAGATCGTGGGGAGAACTCCCAGGTGTGGGATCTTACCCTTTTCTATCTGGGACCTATTCATGAGTCTCTCTACCCTGTCCCAGGTCTCCCAGTCAAAGAGATTGCTAGCGGCAACCCAGGGTGCTGTCTCATTAATGTAATCCCAGGCCTGGGTTGCTTGTTGGTCTGACAGACTGAGGCCGCAACTCTAACGCCTCAAGAGAAGAATTTAACTTAGAATTGTCCTTCCCCACATCTTATGGGGGTCACTCACCCGCAGACCAATTGGCCCGCCAGCGAAGAATTAGCGAAGAGTCACGTCAGGGTCACCTGATGTCGGTTCTGACATGCGGGGAGGGAAAGAGAGATCCTCGGAGCCAGCCGATAATCTGTTTCTCCCCTCAGGGCTGAGCGGGATGGTGAGTGCTGGCTCAAAAGGAACACACAGAGCCGGGTGCGGAGTCAGAGCAGGAACACGCTTTATTGCAGCAGGCACAGGTATTTAAAGGCAAAGTCTCATGGCGGGAAATTTGAGCCGTGAGTGACAGTTGCTTCTGGTGTTGCGGACCTATGGGCTGAGGGGCCACTCCCTCTGTACGCCAGGAATGAGGCAGGGCCAGGAGCCAATCCTATGTCGGGGATGAGTTTTCCCCATCCCTCCCCCTTGACCTGTGCCGGGGCGGACAGGTGGGCCAACTCTAGGTCAGACTGCGGAAGTGCTCTGGAACTCATAGGCCCAGGGTGTGGCTGCACTCAGGCAGTCCCGACACAGGTTTTGGCATGAAATTTTATTTCACTTCTTGGACAGATATACAAACACGTATCTTAAAGACAACTCCTCCTCTTCAGAATTCTATTCATTGAAATGTATCATGATGAAAAAAAATCATCAGTTAATGTACACAAAGCTGAAAGGCTGTTCACTACTGTCATTGTTACCATTCAAAAAATTCAAAGTACCTACATGTCCAGCAAAGGAGACTGTAAAAAAAAATATGATATATACAGAAGGCATGGTGGCACACACCTGTAATCTTGGGAGTATGACAGAGAGGAATCACAAATTTGAGGCCATCCTGGGTTATATAGCAAAACCTAGTCTCAAAACACAAACAGAAATGGTCAGCCATGGTAGCACACACCTTTAGTCCCAGCACTCAGGAGGCAGAGACAGGTAGATCTCTGTGAGTTCAAGACGAACCTGATCTACATAATGAGTTCCAGGCTAGCCAGGGCTACATAGTGAGACCCTGTCTCAAAAAAGCAAAGCAAAACAAAACAACAACAAAACACATACAAAAATGTATATACTGCATGAGGTTAAAAGTATGAAAGTGCTGTGCCACAGAGGTATGTCCCAGCCATCTTTTCTCATTTGACCTTAAACCTTAAAAACAATAAAGTTAACTTGATCAAAAGTAATATAACCAAACAATTTAAGTTAGCTGTTAGAGAGATATGACCAATAACTCACAACTATTGTCCAGGGAGTGAATGACAACTGCTACCCATGGAAGGGGCCTGGGCCAAATGTTTCTAGGTTTTTGGCCTCTTATCCAAAGAACTGAAGCAAAGGCTCACAAGATTTGCAAAAATAACAAGGAAACATTTTTTTTAACATTTGTTTATTTATTGTGAAGGGCATGCTCATGCCTCAGCATGCATATGGCTGTAAGAGGACGACTTGTAGGAGTCAGTCTTCTTCTTCCACCATGTAGGTTCCAGTGATCAACCTGAGATCATCAAGCTTGGCAGCAAGCACCTTTACCCACTGATCCATCTCAGCAGTCCTGAAACTTTATTTGAAACAAATCAATAGAAAAGGGCCCCAATTATTATTTGGGGCTTTCCTTTATGGGGTTCAAGAGAAGGGATGTAGTGGGTAGTTCTCTATTTTGAATGATAGATTAGGTCATATAGTCATTTCTCTGTTGTGAATGTTCCTTCTGATTTTAATTGTATGCATATCAAATTATGCATTGGTAAATAGGTGATTCTACCTAAGTACACTTGAGGATATTGTTTTGCCTTTTTGTGCATGGACCCAAACCAGTTCAGGCCAGACTGGCCTTTCGAGTCCAGTACTCAGACATGAGTACTGAATAGAATTTGTCTAAGTTTGATGGTTTTTAATGGGAGGAGAAACATTCCATTGCTCAAGGAGGGTTGTTTGTGAAGTTCTATGCAGATGGGGGTCTTAAGTTGTTAACTGCTTACTAGGTACATTGTTCAGCATGGAGGGGTATACGAGATGTGCAGGTAAGAGTCTCAGACTGAAAAGGTATGTTATTATTAGAAAAGGTATGTGCATATAGCTCAGACCAAGTGGAGCCCCAGATTGCTAAACTATTCCATATGCTTGCTTGCCTCAAAATCTTACTGCCTTTTAAGAAACACCTTATGAAGCTATGCAAAGTTATGCCCTAACTGTTCCCTCCTACTTTGAATGCAAAATCCTCTGCTGGGACAGTTTTCTTACATAATCTGTTCCTGATATCAGAAGAAAACTAAAAAATTTTCATCAGGTCCAGAGATGTACATTGATGGCCTAATTAAATATATAACAAATTCTGATTTTTCTAACTAGGATAGAAGAAACAGAAGGAGGCTAAAGGTATAAAAGAGAGGGAGGGGAGAGGAGAATTCAGAATTGAGGGGGCAACTTAAAACTTCCTGCTGGCTCCTGTCCTTCAGGTTGAAACCCCAAACTCAGTAAATTCCTCAATTATGGGCTTTTACTTTTCTGCCAGTCATCCTCTAATAGCTCAGTGCTGGCCTTTAAAATTATTTCTCTGGCTCCCTTAGTGGACAGTTTTAATCCCAGCACCCAGGAGTCAGAGACAGATGGATCTCTGAGTTCAAGGCCAGCCTGGTCTACATAGTGAGTTCCAGGGCAGCTGGGGCTACAGGGAGATCCTGGCTCCAAAAGATCCAAAAATTATTGTTTTGTTGGACCTAAAAAGATCTCTTCAGAGTGATGATGCTCTTTCCCTTATTTACCACATCACTCGGTCTGTAGGTAAATCTTCTGGAATTAGACTTCAGTCCTTTTGGACACCGAACAACAGCTACCAGAATTCTCTGGGCTTCATGCATGCTTTCTCCTGTGGTGTTCTGTTGTATTGCATATGGTACCTGCTCCTTCCTGAAGACCTTATTTCCAGCGAATATGGTGACAGGTTCATCAGGCAATGCGCTGATGATGTCCCACTCTGAATTGCAAGAATCCCTGTACGGTAAAGAAGGCAATTTGTGCTCCTACCTTCCTATCTGCAGGGCTCTCTCCCGGGAGAACTCTGGGCCGAGCCCCGCCCTCACCTCCCTCTGCTTCCCTGGGCCTGCACTACCCACAGGCCTCTGTCTCTCTCTCTGGGGTAAGTCAATCAAGCCCTCCGCACCTTGACTCCCCCAGCCTCATTCACCCTCCCATATCCCCCACCTGTCTCTCCTCCTAGCCTGGGTCCTGTCCCATTCCTTGTCTTGGCGCCCCAGACAACTGGGGAACCACAACCGCTTCTGGATTCTTTGCATTCAGATCAACCCAGTTCCTTCTAGGGTCCCCAGGAGCACTCTGAGCCTGGCCCTGCCCTCACCTCCCTCTACTTCCCTGGGACTGTAAACTTGCCAGCCTCATTCTTGGAGCTGGGGGGACCTTTCCTCTTCATGATCCTTTGCATCCAGGCTAAACCAACCCCTCAGTGCACTCCCCAGGAGCCCTTGAGGCCTCTTCTCCACCGCATCTTCCTTTGCATCTCTGGGTGGCACGGACACCAGCTGCCCTAGATCAACATTTTCCTGGGCTCAGCTCCCAGGCCAGTCCAACCCCCAAATTCCTGAGGCCAAAATCTTTCCTGGAGGGATCCAGACTTTAGAAGAAAGCCTGAGAGCATCTGATTCTCATCTGACTTGGGCCTCTGTAGGAACTCCTGAAGACAAAAGGAATCTGGCCACTCCAATATAAAATCAAAAGAGAGAACCAGAAGCTTAGAGGAAGCAGCTTTTCATGCCCAAAAACTAAACCACAAAGACACATAAAGTTCACAAAAAGAAGCAAACCCAAATTTGAAGGCTTGAGGCTCACACAAGAAGCAGAAACTTAAAAAGAAATTCATGTCAAAATCACAGAGAACAAATAATAACATGAAAAACCAAATACCATATCCCCACCAAACACAAATAGTCCTCTATAGGAGTACAATGAGAAACCCCTAGAGATAATGCAGGACATGAAACTCAAAAGAACAATTATAAACATGATAAAAGAATTCAGTGAATTTAAAGAACACACAAACAGGGGCTGGAGAGATGGCTCAGCAGTTAAGAACACTGGATGTTCTTGCAGAAGACCCAGGTTCAAATTGCAGCACCCACGTGGCAGCTAACAACTGTCCGTAACTCCAGTTCCAGAGGACCCAACAGCCTCTTCTGTCGTCCATGGGCATTGCACGACACGGGTGCACTTACTTACATACAGGCAATACACTCATACACATAAAAAATAAAAATAATAAAAAAGAAATGAAGAGATCTAAATTATAG
>NW_008360030.1:1058372-1059612 GCF_000622305.1 Nannospalax galili | reverse complement strand
ATAACTAACACACAGACCAAGAATGCAAACAAAAAATGACAGGAATCAATACGTATCTTTCATTAATAACTTTAAATATAAATGTACTGAACTCCTCAATCAAAAGACACAGACTAGTGGAATGGATTAAGAAACAAAACCCAACTTTTTGTTGTCTGCAATAAAACCATCTCACTTTTAAGGCCAGGCACCACCTTAAGGTGAAAGGATGGAAAAAAATACTCCAAGCGAATGGTACTAAGATGAAAGCAGGAGTTGCAATTCTAATATCGGGCAAAATAGACTTCAAACTAAAACTAATCAGAAGAGATAAAGAGGGCCACTTTGTTCTGCTCAAAGGAACAATAAACCAAGAAGATATTACAATCATGAATATATATTCTCCAAATTCTGGTGCACCCAACTTCATAAAAACAGTACTACAGGACTTTAAGACCCAGATTAATCCCAACTCATTAATAGTAGGGGACTTCAGTACCCCACTATCTCCATTAGATAGGTCAACAGGAGAGAGAAGTAACAGAGAGATATCTGAATTAAACAATACCATATATCAAATGGACTTAACAGACATCTACCAAGTATTCCACCCAAGCACCAAAGGACATACTTTCTACTCAGCACCCCATGGAACCTTCTCCAAAATCGACCATATACTGGGGCACAAAACAAACCCCCCAAAATACAAAAAGACTGAAATGATTCCATGCATTCTATCAAACCACAATGCAATAAAGCTTACAATCAACACCAGAAGAAGCCCTAATAACCACATGAACACATGGAGATTAAACAACACACTCCTAAATGACGAATGGGTCAAAAGAAAAATTAAAAATAAAATATTCCTGTAACTAAATGAAAAGGATAATACAACACAACAAAACCTCTGGGGCATGCTGAAAGCTGTCCTTAGTGGGAAGTTTATAGCTCTAAATGTCTACATCAAAAAATCGGAAAGAACACAACTAAATGACTTAACGTTGCAACTCGACACTTGAAAAGCAACAAAAAACGAAACCCAAACCCAGCAGACAAGAAGAAATAACAAAAATCAGGGAACAAATTAATGAAGTTGAAACAAAGAAAACAATACGAAGAATCAACAAATCCAAGAGCTGGTTCTTTGAAAAGATAAACAAGATTGACAGACCACTAGCCCAGTTAACCAGAAGAAAGAAAGCACCTCCAAATCAACAAAATCAGAGATGAAAGGGGAAAGACCACAACAGACATGAAA
>NW_008360030.1:1055532-1058360 GCF_000622305.1 Nannospalax galili | reverse complement strand
AGACACCAGAAAGATAGAGAACACTATAAGGACATACTTTAAAACCCTATATGCTGCTAAATTTGAAAGCCTAAAAGAAATGGACGAATTTCTAAAGGCATATGGAACCACCAAAACAGACAAAGAAGAGATTAACAGGTTAAACAGACCCATAACACAAAAAGAAATTGAAACAGTGATACAAAACCTCCAGAATAAAAAAGGCCCAGGACGAGATGGATTTACAGCAGAATTCTATCAGACATTTAAAGAAGATCTCCATCCAATACTACTTAATTTGTTCAAAAAGATAGAAATGGACAGAGAACTTCCAAATTCCTTCTATGAAGCCAGCATCACTCTAATACCAAAGCCAGGTAGAGATACAACCAAAAAAGAAAACTATAGACCCATATCCTTAATGAACATAGATGCAAAAATTCTCAACAAGATACTTGCAAACCACATACAGACACACACCAAAAAGATCATCCACCATGATGAAGTCAGCTTTATCCCAAAGACGCGGGGATGGTTCAATATACGTAAGTCAGTAAACGTCATAAATCATATAAATGGGCTCAAAGACAAGAAACACACGGTCATCTCAATACAGGTAGAGAAGGCATTTGACAATATTCAACGTGCATTTATGTTCAAATTCTTAGAGGGAATTGGACTGGAGGGAACATACCTCGACATCACTAAAGCCATATATAACAAACCCATAGTCAACATCATTTTAAAGGGAGAAAACCTGGAAGCATCCCACTGAAATCAGGAACCACACAAGGTTGTCCATTATCTCCTCTTTAATATTGTGCTTGAAACTCTTGCAAGAGCAATAAGACAAGAGAAAGAAATTAAAGGAAAATAATTGAAAAAGAAGAGATCAAATTATCCCTTTTTGCAGATGATATGATATTATATCTAAGAGACACCAAAAATTCCACCAGAAAACTCCTACCGATTAAGTGCATAGTTAGAAAACAGAAAGCAAGGGTCCAAAAGTCAGTCCTTCAAAGGTATCCAGAAATCTGAAGAACATTTGCATGAGAAGCTAAAGTTAGAAATATTCATAATGAATTTACAGGTCTGTAAGTATACCTCAATTGCTAAATGTGATGGACCAGCCCAGACCGGGGCAGTTCAGTCCGACGGGAACAGGGTCGTCGAGAGGGTGGACAAGGAGTCGGCGAGTGACAGACACAAAAGAGCTTGATGAAAGTCTGAGTGCAATTTTTGCAGTTGCAAGGTTTGAGATATATACAGCAAAGATTACAAAAACCGCAGAACAGCCATGCTAAGATTTACAATTCCAGAGGTGAAAGTAAAACAGTTTTGCCAACACATTTCCCTATCTTATCAACCTGATACTAGACAGCATATTCCTGTTTTACTGTGGTTTTTACTGCCAGCCTTTTTCACACACTTAGGATTCTGCTCGGCTTTGTAGTCCCAAGTCAGGATGACCTTAGCTCATTAAGCACTTTTAACACCAGCTGTGCCTGATTGTTACTTTTTAAACTATTTGATAATATTTCTTGTTTATTTGTAGTGGGCCATAGGGCTTCTAAGTTATTTTTAACTCTATAGGTTCCAAAAAGGTATCCCATGTTAGGGAGCCATGAAACCATCCTTCTCTCTTATCCTACCAATTTTTAAATACTTTCTATATTTGCCCTTTAATGTTCTCTTATTGATTTTTGTCAAAAGACACCAAGGTGGTCTTGATATTACCAATTTATCCATGAATTGTAATGAATAAAAAGAAACCCTTCTTCTATCTATATTTATCCATCTATATTTTTCTTCTAGAAATCCATTGTTCCCTGGACTTTCCAGCATTAATCCTATTTAACTACTTCTCACTATGTCTAAAATATCTTTCATTAATAGTGGTGCATCTAAACTAGGATGATTAAAGGATTTCAATAAAGGCGGTGATAGCGGTGCCAAGGACACCAGGTGCTTTCTGGGCCCTCAGAAAGCCCAAGATACAGTGACAGTTAGAAAAATAATAGCAAGTAAAAGCATGCCAAGTACACTGCATGTTTCTCAGCACAACCAATTCCAAGAGGCAACCTTCCTTGAAGTTCCAGCCTCAACCCACAGAGGATCTCACGCGGGCTTCATTGGAGATGGCGTGACAAAATATCTCGGAATAAACCTGACCAAAGACATTAAAGAGCTCTAAAACAAAAAATTTAAATCTTTAAGGAAAGAGACTGAGGAAGACATCAGAAGATGGAAGGACCTCCCATGCTCTTGGACTGGAAGAATTAATATTGTGAAAATGCCTATCCTACTGAAAGTCATTTATAGATTCAATGCAATGCCAATCAAAATCCCCATGACATTTTTCACAGAATTGGAAAAAAACATCTTAAGATTCATATGGAAGCACAAAAGACCTCAGACAGTCAAAGCAACCCTGAGCACTAAGAGCAATGCTGGGGGATTACTATACCCCATATTAAACTGTATTACAGAGCTATAGTCATAAAAACAACACGGTACTGGCACAAAAATAGACCCATAGATCAATGGAACAAAATTGAAGACCCCAAATATGAGTAAAGGCAATTTCAGCCTCCTGATATTTGACAAAGGTGCCAACAGCATTCACTGGCGGAAAGACAGCATCTTGAGTAAATGGTGTTGGCAAAACTGGATCTCCACCTGTAGAAGAATGAAACTAAACCCCTATCTTTCACCCTGCACAAAAGTGAATTCCAAATGGATCAAAGACCTCAATATAAAGCCTGAAACTCTGAAACTATTAGAAGAAAACATTGGCAGAAACATAGAAGATAGAGGTGTAGCAAAGGATTTTCTAAACTGTACAA